>NW_027369987.1:0-38961 GCF_046119375.1 Phyllobates terribilis
TGAATATTGTAAATGCACAAACAGTAATATCTCCACATTGCAAGGTGCAATTCTGAAATTTTTTGCTTTTTCCTGCTAATCCTAGCATGATAAAGAAGATTCAAAGAGAGTGAGATGCCAGCTCCTTTCATTCAGTCAGTAGCTTCAAACATTTCTGGTATATGAAAAACATGTTTTTCAATGGCAAAAATCAATGAATATTGTAAATGCACAAACAGTAATATCTCCACATTGCAAGGTGCAATTCTGAAATTTTTTGCTTTTTCCTGTTAATCCTAGCATGATAAAGAAGATTCAAAGAGAGTGAGATGCCAGCTCCTTTCATTCAGTCAGTAGCTTCAAACATTTCTGGTATATGAAAAACATGTTTTTCAATGGCAAAAATCAATGAATATTGTAAATGCACAAACAGTAATATCTCCACATTGCAAGGTGCAATTCTGAAATTTTTTGCTTTTTCCTGCTAATCCTAGCATGATAAAGAAGATTCAAAGAGAGTGAGATGCCAGCTCCTTTCATTCAGTCAGTAGCTTCAAACATTTCTGGTATATGAAAAACATGTTTTTCAATGGCAAAAATCAATGAATATTGTAAATGCACAAACAGTAATATCTCCACATTGCAAGGTGCAATTCTGAAATTTTTTGCTTTTTCCTGCTAATCCTAGCATGATAAAGAAGATTCAAAGAGAGTGAGATGCCAGCTCCTTTCATTCAGTCAGTAGCTTCAAACATTTCTGGTATATGAAAAACATGTTTTTCAATGGCAAAAATCAATGAATATTGTAAATGCACAAACAGTAATATCTCCACATTGCACGGTGCAATTCTGAAATTTTTAGCTTTTTCCTGTTAATCCTAGCATGATAAAGAAGATTCAAAGAGAGTGAGATGCCAGCTCCTTTCATTCAGTCAGTAGCTTCAAACATTTCTGGTATATGAAAAACATGTTTTTCAATGGCAAAAATCAATGAATATTGTAAATGCACAAACAGTAATATCTCCACATTGCAAGGTGCAATTCTGAAATTTTTTGCTTTTTCCTGTTAATCCTAGCATGATAAAGAAGATTCAAAGAGAGTGAGATGCCAGCTCCTTTCATTCAGTCAGTAGCTTCAAACATTTCTGGTATATGAAAAACATGTTTTTCAATGGCAAAAATCAATGAATATTGTAAATGCACAAACAGTAATATCTCCACATTGCAAGGTGCAATTCTGAAATTTTTTGCTTTTTCCTGCTAATCCTAGCATGATAAAGAAGATTCAAAGAGAGTGAGATGCCAGCTCCTTTCATTCAGTCAGTAGCTTCAAACATTTCTGGTATATGAAAAACATGTTTTTCAATGGCAAAAATCAATGAATATTGTAAATGCACAAACAGTAATATCTCCACATTGCACGGTGCAATTCTGAAAATTTTAGCTTTTTCCTGTTAATCCTAGCATGATAAAGAAGATTCAAAGAGAGTGAGATGCCAGCTCCTTTCATTCAGTCAGTAGCTTCAAACATTTCTGGTATATGAAAAACATGTTTTTCAATGGCAAAAATCAATGAATATTGTAAATGCACAAACAGTAATATCTCCACATTGCAAGGTGCAATTCTGAAATTTTTTGCTTTTTCCTGCTAATCCTAGCATGATAAAGAAGATTCAAAGAGAGTGAGATGCCAGCTCCTTTCATTCAGTCAGTAGCTTCAAACATTTCTGGTATATGAAAAACATGTTTTTCAATGGCAAAAATCAATGAATATTGTAAATGCACAAACAGTAATATCTCCACATTGCACGGTGCAATTCTGAAATTTTTAGCTTTTTCCTGTTAATCCTAGCATGATAAAGAAGATTCAAAGAGAGAGAGATGCCAGCTCCTTTCATTCAGTCAGTAGCTTCAAACATTTCTGGTATATGAAAAACATGTTTTTCAATGGCAAAAATCAATGAATATTGTAAATGCACAAACAGTAATATCTCCACATTGCAAGGTGCAATTCTGAAATTTTTTGCTTTTTCCTGTTAATCCTAGCATGATAAAGAAGATTCAAAGAGAGTGAGATGCCAGCTCCTTTCATTCAGTCAGTAGCTTCAAACATTTCTGGTATATGAAAAACATGTTTTTCAATGGCAAAAATCAATGAATATTGTAAATGCACAAACAGTAATATCTCCACATTGCAAGGTGCAATTCTGAAATTTTTTGCTTTTTCCTGCTAATCCTAGCATGATAAAGAAGATTCAAAGAGAGTGAGATGCCAGCTCCTTTCATTCAGTCAGTAGCTTCAAACATTTCTGGTATATGAAAAACATGTTTTTCAATGGCAAAAATCAATGAATATTGTAAATGCACAAACAGTAATATCTCCACATTGCACGGTGCAATTCTGAAAATTTTAGCTTTTTCCTGTTAATCCTAGCATGATAAAGAAGATTCAAAGAGAGTGAGATGCCAGCTCCTTTCATTCAGTCAGTAGCTTCAAACATTTCTGGTATATGAAAAACATGTTTTTCAATGGCAAAAATCAATGAATATTGTAAATGCACAAACAGTAATATCTCCACATTGCAAGGTGCAATTCTGAAATTTTTTGCTTTTTCCTGCTAATCCTAGCATGATAAAGAAGATTCAAAGAGAGTGAGATGCCAGCTCCTTTCATTCAGTCAGTAGCTTCAAACATTTCTGGTATATGAAAAACATGTTTTTCAATGGCAAAAATCAATGAATATTGTAAATGCACAAACAGTAATATCTCCACATTGCACGGTGCAATTCTGAAATTTTTAGCTTTTTCCTGTTAATCCTAGCATGATAAAGAAGATTCAAAGAGAGTGAGATGCCAGCTCCTTTCATTCAGTCAGTAGCTTCAAACATTTCTGGTATATGAAAAACATGTTTTTCAATGGCAAAAATCAATGAATATTGTAAATGCACAAACAGTAATATCTCCACATTGCAAGGTGCAATTCTGAAATTTTTTGCTTTTTCCTGTTAATCCTAGCATGATAAAGAAGATTCAAAGAGAGTGAGATGCCAGCTCCTTTCATTCAGTCAGTAGCTTCAAACATTTCTGGTATATGAAAAACATGTTTTTCAATGGCAAAAATCAATGAATATTGTAAATGCACAAACAGTAATATCTCCACATTGCAAGGTGCAATTCTGAAATTTTTTGCTTTTTCCTGCTAATTCTAGCATGATAAAGAAGATTCAAAGAGAGTGAGATGCCTGCTCCTTTCATTCAGTCAGTAGCTTCAAACATTTCTGGTATATGAAAAACATGTTTTTCAATGGCAAAAATCAATGAATATTGTAAATGCACAAACAGTAATATCTCCACATTGCACGGTGCAATTCTGAAATTTTTAGCTTTTTCCTGTTAATCCTAGCATGATAAAGAAGATTCAAAGAGAGTGAGATGCCAGCTCCTTTCATTCAGTCAGTAGCTTCAAACATTTCTGGTATATGAAAAACATGTTTTTCAATGGCAAAAATCAATGAATATTGTAAATGCACAAACAGTAATATCTCCACATTGCAAGGTGCAATTCTGAAATTTTTTGCTTTTTCCTGTTAATCCTTGCATGATAAAGAAGATTCAAAGAGAGTGAGATGCCAGCTCCTTTCATTCAGTCAGTAGCTTCAAACATTTCTGGTATATGAAAAACATGTTTCTCAATGGCAAAAATCAATGAATATTGTAAATGCACAAACAGTAATATCTCCACATTGCAAGGTGCAATTCTGAAATTTTTTGCTTTTTCCTGCTAATCCTAGCATGATAAAGAAGATTCAAAGAGAGTGAGATGCCAGCTCCTTTCATTCAGTCAGTAGCTTCAAACATTTCTGGTATATGAAAAATATGTTTTTCAATGGCAAAAATCAATGAATATTGTAAATGCACAAACAGTAATATCTCCACATTGCACGGTGCAATTCTGAAATTTTTAGCTTTTTCCTGTTAATCCTAGCATGATAAAGAAGATTCAAAGAGAGTGAGATGCCAGCTCCTTTCATTCAGTCAGAAGCTTCAAACATTTCTGGTATATGAAAAACATGTTTTTCAATGGCAAAAATCAATGAATATTGTAAATGCACAAACAGTAATATCTCCACATTGCACGGTGCAATTCTGAAATTTTTAGCTTTTTCCTGTTAATCCTAGCATGATAAAGAAGATTCAAAGAGAGTGAGATGCCAGCTCCTTTCATTCAGTCAGTAGCTTCAAACATTTCTGGTATATGAAAAACATGTTTTTCAATGGCAAAAATCAATGAATATTGTAAATGCACAAACAGTAATATCTCCACATTGCAAGGTGCAATTCTGAAATTTTTTGCTTTTTCCTGTTAATCCTAGCATGATAAAGAAGATTCAAAGAGTGAGATGCCAGCTCCTTTCATTCAGTCAGTAGCTTCAAACATTTCTGGTATATGAAAAACATGTTTTTCAATGGCAAAAATCAATGAATATTGTAAATGCACAAACAGTAATATCTCCACATTGCAAGGTGCAATTCTGAAATTTTTTGCTTTTTCCTGCTAATCCTAGCATGATAAAGAAGATTCAAAGAGAGTGAGATGCCAGCTCCTTTCATTCAGTCAGTAGCTTCAAACATTTCTGGTATATGAAAAACATGTTTTTCAATGGCAAAAATCAATGAATATTGTAAATGCACAAACAGTAATATCTCCACATTGCAAGGTGCAATTCTGAAATTTTTTGCTTTTTCCTGCTAATCCTAGCATGATAAAGAAGATTCAAAGAGAGTGAGATGCCAGCTCCTTTCATTCAGTCAGTAGCTTCAAACATTTCTGGTATATGAAAAACATGTTTTTCAATGGCAAAAATCAATGAATATTGTAAATGCACAAACAGTAATATCTCCACATTGCACGGTGAAATTCTGAAATTTTTAGCTTTTTCCTGTTAATCCTAGCATGATAAAGAAGATTCAAAGAGAGTGAGATGCCAGCTCCTTTCATTCAGTCAGTAGCTTCAAACATTTCTGGTATATGAAAAACATGTTTTTCAATGGCAAAAATCAATGAATATTGTAAATGCACAAACAGTAATATCTCCACATTGCAAGGTGCAATTCTGAAATTTTTTGCTTTTTCCTGCTAATCCTAGCATGATAAAGAAGATTCAAAGAGAGTGAGATGCCAGCTCCTTTCATTCAGTCAGTAGCTTCAAACATTTCTGGTATATGAAAAACATGTTTTTCAATGGCAAAAATCAATGAATATTGTAAATGCACAAACAGTAATATCTCCACATTGCACGGTGCAATTCTGAAATTTTTAGCTTTTTCCTGTTAATCCTAGCATGATAAAGAAGATTCAAAGAGAGTGAGATGCCAGCTCCTTTCATTCAGTCAGTAGCTTCAAACATTTCTGGTATATGAAAAACATGTTTTTCAATGGCAAAAATCAATGAATATTGTAAATGCACAAACAGTAATATCTCCACATTGCAAGGTGCAATTCTGAAATTTTTTGCTTTTTCCTGTTAATCCTAGCATGATAAAGAAGATTCAAAGAGAGTGAGATGCCAGCTCCTTTCATTCAGTCAGTAGCTTCAAACATTTCTGGTATATGAAAAACATGTTTTTCAATGGCAAAAATCAATGAATATTGTAAATGCACAAACAGCAATATCTCCACATTGCAAGGTGCAATTCTGAAATTTTTTGCTTTTTCCTGCTAATCCTAGCATGATAAAGAAGATTCAAAGAGAGTGAGATGCCAGCTCCTTTCATTCAGTCAGTAGCTTCAAACATTTCTGGTATATGAAAAACATGTTTTTCAATGGCAAAAATCAATGAATATTGTAAATGCACAAACAGTAATATCTCCACATTGCACGGTGCAATTCTGAAATTTTTAGCTTTTTCCTGCTAATCCTAGCATGATAAAGAAGATTCAAAGAGTGAGATGCCAGCTCCTTTCATTCAGTCAGAAGCTTCAAACATTTCTGGTATATGAAAAACATGTTTTTCAATGGCAAAAATCAATGAATATTGTAAATGCACAAACAGTAATATCTCCACATTGCACGGTGCAATTCTGAAATTTTTAGCTTTTTCCTGTTAATCCTAGCATGATAAAGAAGATTCAAAGAGAGTGAGATGCCAGCTCCTTTCATTCAGTCAGTAGCTTCAAACATTTCTGGTATATGAAAAACATGTTTTTCAATGGCAAAAATCAATGAATATTGTAAATGCACAAACAGTAATATCTCCACATTGCAAGGTGCAATTCTGAAATTTTTTGCTTTTTCCTGCTAATCCTAGCATGATAAAGAAGATTCAAAGAGAGTGAGATGCCAGCTCCTTTCATTCAGTCAGTAGCTTCAAACATTTCTGGTATATGAAAAACATGTTTTTCAATGGCAAAAATCAATGAATATTGTAAATGCACAAACAGTAATATCTCCACATTGCACGGTGCAATTCTGAAATTTTTAGCTTTTTCCTGTTAATCCTAGCATGATAAAGAAGATTCAAAGAGAGTGAGATGCCAGCTCCTTTCATTCAGTCAGTAGCTTCAAACATTTCTGGTATATGAAAAACATGTTTTTCAATGGCAAAAATCAATGAATATTGTAAATGCACAAACAGTAATATCTCCACATTGCAAGGTGCAATTCTGAAATTTTTTGCTTTTTCCTGTTAATCCTAGCATGATAAAGAAGATTCAAAGAGTGAGATGCCAGCTCCTTTCATTCAGTCAGTAGCTTCAAACATTTCTGGTATATGAAAAACATGTTTTTCAATGGCAAAAATCAATGAATATTGTAAATGCACAAACAGTAATATATCCACATTGCAAGGTGCAATTCTGAAATTTTTTGCTTTTTCCTGCTAATCCTAGCATGATAAAGAAGATTCAAAGAGAGTGAGATGCCAGCTCCTTTCATTCAGTCAGTAGCTTCAAACAATTCTGGTATATGAAAAACATGTTTTTCAATGGCAAAAATCAATGAATATTGTAAATGCACAAACAGTAATATCTCCACATTGCAAGGTGCAATTCTGAAATTTTTTGCTTTTTCCTGCTAATCCTAGCATGATAAAGAAGATTCAAAGAGAGTGAGATGCCAGCTCCTTTCATTCAGTCAGTAGCTTCAAACATTTCTGGTATATGAAAAACATGTTTTTCAATGGCAAAAATCAATGAATATTGTAAATGCACAAACAGTAATATCTCCACATTGCACGGTGCAATTCTGAAATTTTTAGCTTTTTCCTGTTAATCCTAGCATGATAAAGAAGATTCAAAGAGAGTGAGATGCCAGCTCCTTTCATTCAGTCAGTAGCTTCAAACATTTCTGGTATATGAAAAACATGTTTTTCAATGGCAAAAATCAATGAATATTGTAAATGCACAAACAGTAATATCTCCACATTGCAAGGTGCAATTCTGAAATTTTTTGCTTTTTCCTGCTAATCCTAGCATGATAAAGAAGATTCAAAGAGAGTGAGATGCCAGCTCCTTTCATTCAGTCAGTAGCTTCAAACATTTCTGGTATATGAAAAACATGTTTTTCAATGGCAAAAATCAATGAATATTGTAAATGCACAAACAGTAATATCTCCACATTGCACGGTGCAATTCTGAAATTTTTAGCTTTTTCCTGTTAATCCTAGCATGATAAAGAAGATTCAAAGAGAGTGAGATGCCAGCTCCTTTCATTCAGTCAGTAGCTTCAAACATTTCTGGTATATGAAAAACATGTTTTTCAATGGCAAAAATCAATGAATATTGTAAATGCACAAACAGTAATATCTCCACATTGCAAGGTGCAATTCTGAAATTTTTTGCTTTTTCCTGTTAATCCTAGCATGATAAAGAAGATTCAAAGAGAGTGAGATGCCAGCTCCTTTCATTCAGTCAGTAGCTTCAAACATTTCTGGTATATGAAAAACATGTTTTTCAATGGCAAAAATCAATGAATATTGTAAATGCACAAACAGCAATATCTCCACATTGCAAGGTGCAATTCTGAAATTTTTTGCTTTTTCCTGCTAATCCTAGCATGATAAAGAAGATTCAAAGAGAGTGAGATGCCAGCTCCTTTCATTCAGTCAGTAGCTTCAAACATTTCTGGTATATGAAAAACATGTTTTTCAATGGCAAAAATCAATGAATATTGTAAATGCACAAACAGTAATATCTCCACATTGCACGGTGCAATTCTGAAATTTTTAGCTTTTTCCTGTTAATCCTAGCATGATAAAGAAGATTCAAAGAGAGTGAGATGCCAGCTCCTTTCATTCAGTCAGTAGCTTCAAACATTTCTGGTATATGAAAAACATGTTTTTCAATGGCAAAAATCAATGAATATTGTAAATGCACAAACAGTAATATCTCCACATTGCAAGGTGCAATTCTGAAATTTTTTGCTTTTTCCTGCTAATCCTAGCATGATAAAGAAGATTCAAAGAGAGTGAGATGCCAGCTCCTTTCATTCAGTCAGTAGCTTCAAACATTTCTGGTATATGAAAAACATGTTTTTCAATGGCAAAAATCAATGAATATTGTAAATGCACAAACAGTAATATCTCCACATTGCACGGTGCAATTCTGAAATTTTTAGCTTTTTCCTGTTAATCCTAGCATGATAAAGAAGATTCAAAGAGAGTGAGATGCCAGCTCCTTTCATTCAGTCAGTAGCTTCAAACATTTCTGGTATATGAAAAACATGTTTTTCAATGGCAAAAATCAATGAATATTGTAAATGCACAAACAGTAATATCTCCACATTGCAAGGTGCAATTCTGAAATTTTTTGCTTTTTCCTGCTAATCCTAGCATGATAAAGAAGATTCAAAGAGAGTGAGATGCCAGCTCCTTTCATTCAGTCAGTAGCTTCAAACATTTCTGGTATATGAAAAACATGTTTTTCAATGGCAAAAATCAATGAATATTGTAAATGCACAAACAGTAATATCTCCACATTGCACGGTGCAATTCTGAAATTTTTAGCTTTTTCCTGTTAATCCTAGCATGATAAAGAAGATTCAAAGAGAGTGAGATGCCAGCTCCTTTCATTCAGTCAGTAGCTTCAAACATTTCTGGTATATGAAAAACATGTTTTTCAATGGCAAAAATCAATGAATATTGTAAATGCACAAACAGTAATATCTCCACATTGCAAGGTGCAATTCTGAAATTTTTTGCTTTTTCCTGTTAATCCTAGCATGATAATGAAGATTCAAAGAGAGTGAGATGCCAGTTCCTTTCATTCAGTCAGTAGCTTCAAACATTTCTGGTATATGAAAAACATGTTTTTCAATGGCAAAAATCAATGAATATTGTAAATGCACAAACAGTAATATCTCCACATTGCAAGGTGCAATTCTGAAATTTTTTGCTTTTTCCTGCTAATCCTAGCATGATAAAGAAGATTCAAAGAGAGTGAGATGCCAGCTCCTTTCATTCAGTCAGTAGCTTCAAACATTTCTGGTATATGAAAAACATGTTTTTCAATGGCAAAAATCAATGAATATTGTAAATGCACAAACAGTAATATCTCCACATTGCAAGGTGCAATTCTGAAATTTTTTGCTTTTTCCTGCTAATCCTAGCATGATAAAGAAGATTCAAAGAGAGTGAGATGCCAGCTCCTTTCATTCAGTCAGAAGCTTCAAACATTTCTGGTATATGAAAAACATGTTTTTCAATGGCAAAAATCAATGAATATTGTAAATGCACAAACAGTAATATCTCCACATTGCACGGTGCAATTCTGAAATTTTTAGCTTTTTCCTGTTAATCCTAGCATGATAAAGAAGATTCAAAGAGAGTGAGATGCCAGCTCCTTTCATTCAGTCAGTAGCTTCAAACATTTCTGGTATATGAAAAACATGTTTTTCAATGGCAAAAATCAATGAATATTGTAAATGCACAAACAGTAATATCTCCACATTGCAAGGTGCAATTCTGAAATTTTTTGCTTTTTCCTGCTAATCCTAGCATGATAAAGAAGATTCAAAGAGAGTGAGATGCCAGCTCCTTTCATTCAGTCAGTAGCTTCAAACATTTCTGGTATATGAAAAACATGTTTTTCAATGGCAAAAATCAATGAATATTGTAAATGCACAAACAGTAATATCTCCACATTGCACGGTGCAATTCTGAAATTTTTAGCTTTTTCCTGTTAATCCTAGCATGATAAAGAAGATTCAAAGAGAGTGAGATGCCAGCTCCTTTCATTCAGTCAGTAGCTTCAAACATTTCTGGTATATGAAAAACATGTTTTTCAATGGCAAAAATCAATGAATATTGTAAATGCACAAACAGTAATATCTCCACATTGCAAGGTGCAATTCTGAAATTTTTTGCTTTTTCCTGTTAATCCTAGCATGATAATGAAGATTCAAAGAGAGTGAGATGCCAGTTCCTTTCATTCAGTCAGTAGCTTCAAACATTTCTGGTATATGAAAAACATGTTTTTCAATGGCAAAAATCAATGAATATTGTAAATGCACAAACAGTAATATCTCCACATTGCAAGGTGCAATTCTGAAATTTTTTGCTTTTTCCTGCTAATCCTAGCATGATAAAGAAGATTCAAAGAGAGTGAGATGCCAGCTCCTTTCATTCAGTCAGTAGCTTCAAACATTTCTGGTATATGAAAAACATGTTTTTCAATGGCAAAAATCAATGAATATTGTAAATGCACAAACAGTAATATCTCCACATTGCACGGTGCAATTCTGAAATTTTTAGCTTTTTCCTGTTAATCCTAGCATGATAAAGAAGATTCAAAGAGAGTGAGATGCCAGCTCCTTTCATTCAGTCAGTAGCTTCAAACATTTCTGGTATATGAAAAACATGTTTTTCAATGGCAAAAATCAATGAATATTGTAAATGCACAAACAGTAATATCTCCACATTGCAAGGTGCAATTCTGAAATTTTTTGCTTTTTCCTGCTAATCCTAGCATGATAAAGAAGATTCAAAGAGAGTGAGATGCCAGCTCCTTTCATTCAGTCAGAAGCTTCAAACATTTCTGGTATATGAAAAACATGTTTTTCAATGGCAAAAATCAATGAATATTGTAAATGCACAAACAGTAATATCTCCACATTGCACGGTGCAATTCTGAAATTTTTAGCTTTTTCCTGTTAATCCTAGCATGATAAAGAAGATTCAAAGAGAGTGAGATGCCAGCTCCTTTCATTCAGTCAGTAGCTTCAAACATTTCTGGTATATGAAAAACATGTTTTTCAATGGCAAAAATCAATGAATATTGTAAATGCACAAACAGTAATATCTCCACATTGCAAGGTGCAATTCTGAAATTTTTTGCTTTTTCCTGTTAATCCTAGCATGATAAAGAAGATTCAAAGAGTGAGATGCCAGCTCCTTTCATTCAGTCAGTAGCTTCAAACATTTCTGGTATATGAAAAACATGTTTTTCAATGGCAAAAATCAATGAATATTGTAAATGCACAAACAGTAATATCTCCACATTGCAAGGTGCAATTCTGAAATTTTTTGCTTTTTCCTGCTAATCCTAGCATGATAAAGAAGATTCAAAGAGAGTGAGATGCCAGCTCCTTTCATTCAGTCAGTAGCTTCAAACATTTCTGGTATATGAAAAACATGTTTTTCAATGGCAAAAATCAATGAATATTGTAAATGCACAAACAGTAATATCTCCACATTGCAAGGTGCAATTCTGAAATTTTTTGCTTTTTCCTGCTAATCCTAGCATGATAAAGAAGATTCAAAGAGAGTGAGATGCCAGCTCCTTTCATTCAATCAGTAGCTTCAAACATTTCTGGTATATGAAAAACATGTTTTTCAATGGCAAAAATCAATGAATATTGTAAATGCACAAACAGTAATATCTCCACATTGCACGGTGCAATTCTGAAATTTTTAGCTTTTTCCTGTTAATCCTAGCATGATAAAGAAGATTTAAAGAGAGTGAGATGCCAGCTCCTTTCATTCAGTCAGTAGCTTCAAACATTTCTGGTATATGAAAAACATGTTTTTCAATGGCAAAAATCAATGAATATTGTAAATGCACAAACAGTAATATCTCCACATTGCAAGGTGCAATTCTGAAATTTTTTGCTTTTTCCTGCTAATCCTAGCATGATAAAGAAGATTCAAAGAGAGTGAGATGCCAGCTCCTTTCATTCAGTCAGTAGCTTCAAACATTTCTGGTATATGAAAAACATGTTTTTCAATGGCAAAAATCAATGAATATTGTAAATGCACAAACAGTAATATCTCCACATTGCAAGGTGCAATTCTGAAATTTTTTGCTTTTTCCTGCTAATCCTAGCATGATAAAGAAGATTCAAAGAGAGTGAGATGCCAGCTCCTTTCATTCAGTCAGTAGCTTCAAACATTTCTGGTATATGAAAAACATGTTTTTCAATGGCAAAAATCAATGAATATTGTAAATGCACAAACAGTAATATCTCCACATTGCAAGGTGCAATTCTGAAATTTTTTGCTTTTTCCTGCTAATCCTAGCATGATAAAGAAGATTCAAAGAGAGTGAGATGCCAGCTCCTTTCATTCAGTCAGTAGCTTCAAACATTTCTGGTATATGAAAAACATGTTTTTCAATGGCAAAAATCAATGAATATTGTAAATGCACAAACAGTAATATCTCCACATTGCACGGTGCAATTCTGAAATTTTTAGCTTTTTCCTGTTAATCCTAGCATGATAAAGAAGATTCAAAGAGAGTGAGATGCCAGCTCCTTTCATTCAGTCAGTAGCTTCAAACATTTCTGGTATATGAAAAACATGTTTTTCAATGGCAAAAATCAATGAATATTGTAAATGCACAAACAGTAATATCTCCACATTGCAAGGTGCAATTCTGAAATTTTTTGCTTTTTCCTGTTAATCCTAGCATGATAAAGAAGATTCAAAGAGTGAGATGCCAGCTCCTTTCATTCAGTCAGTAGCTTCAAACATTTCTGGTATATGAAAAACATGTTTTTCAATGGCAAAAATCAATGAATATTGTAAATGCACAAACAGTAATATCTCCACATTGCAAGGTGCAATTCTGAAATTTTTTGCTTTTTCCTGCTAATCCTAGCATGATAAAGAAGATTCAAAGAGAGTGAGATGCCAGCTCCTTTCATTCAGTCAGTAGCTTCAAACATTTCTGGTATATGAAAAACATGTTTTTCAATGGCAAAAATCAATGAATATTGTAAATGCACAAACAGTAATATCTCCACATTGCAAGGTGCAATTCTGAAATTTTTTGCTTTTTCCTGCTAATCCTAGCATGATAAAGAAGATTCAAAGAGAGTGAGATGCCAGCTCCTTTCATTCAGTCAGTAGCTTCAAACATTTCTGGTATATGAAAAACATGTTTTTCAATGGCAAAAATCAATGAATATTGTAAATGCACAAACAGTAATATCTCCACATTGCACGGTGCAATTCTGAAATTTTTAGCTTTTTCCTGTTAATCCTAGCATGATAAAGAAGATTCAAAGAGAGTGAGATGCCAGCTCCTTTCATTCAGTCAGTAGCTTCAAACATTTCTGGTATATGAAAAACATGTTTTTCAATGGCAAAAATCAATGAATATTGTAAATGCACAAACAGTAATATCTCCACATTGCAAGGTGCAATTCTGAAATTTTTTGCTTTTTCCTGCTAATCCTAGCATGATAAAGAAGATTCAAAGAGAGTGACATGCCAGCTCCTTTCATTCAGTCAGTAGCTTCAAACATTTCTGGTATATGAAAAACATGTTTTTCAATGGCAAAAATCAATGAATATTGTAAATGCACAAACAGTAATATCTCCACATTGCACGGTGCAATTCTGAAATTTTTAGCTTTTTCCTGTTAATCCTAGCATGATAAAGAAGATTCAAAGAGAGTGAGATGCCAGCTCCTTTCATTCAGTCAGTAGCTTCAAACATTTCTGGTATATGAAAAACATGTTTTTCAATGGCAAAAATCAATGAATATTGTAAATGCACAAACAGTAATATCTCCACATTGCAAGGTGCAATTCTGAAATTTTTTGCTTTTTCCTGTTAATCCTAGCATGATAAAGAAGATTCAAAGAGTGAGATGCCAGCTCCTTTCATTCAGTCAGTAGCTTCAAACATTTCTGGTATATGAAAAACATGTTTTTCAATGGCAAAAATCAATGAATATTGTAAATGCACAAACAGTAATATCTCCACATTGCAAGGTGCAATTCTGAAATTTTTTGCTTTTTCCTGCTAATCCTAGCATGATAAAGAAGATTCAAAGAGAGTGAGATGCCAGCTCCTTTCATTCAGTCAGTAGCTTCAAACATTTCTGGTATATGAAAAACATGTTTTTCAATGGCAAAAATCAATGAATATTGTAAATGCACAAACAGTAATATCTCCACATTGCAAGGTGCAATTCTGAAATTTTTTGCTTTTTCCTGCTAATCCTAGCATGATAAAGAAGATTCAAAGAGAGTGAGATGCCAGCTCCTTTCATTCAGTCAGTAGCTTCAAACATTTCTGGTATATGAAAAACATGTTTTTCAATGGCAAAAATCAATGAATATTGTAAATGCACAAACAGTAATATCTCCACATTGCACGGTGCAATTCTGAAATTTTTAGCTTTTTCCTGTTAATCCTAGCATGATAAAGAAGATTCAAAGAGAGTGAGATGCCAGCTCCTTTCATTCAGTCAGTAGCTTCAAACATTTCTGGTATATGAAAAACATGTTTTTCAATGGCAAAAATCAATGAATATTGTAAATGCACAAACAGTAATATCTCCACATTGCAAGGTGCAATTCTGAAATTTTTTGCTTTTTCCTGTTAATCCTAGCATGATAAAGAAGATTCAAAGAGTGAGATGCCAGCTCCTTTCATTCAGTCAGTAGCTTCAAACATTTCTGGTATATGAAAAACATGTTTTTCAATGGCAAAAATCAATGAATATTGTAAATGCACAAACAGTAATATCTCCACATTGCAAGGTGCAATTCTGAAATTTTTTGCTTTTTCCTGCTAATCCTAGCATGATAAAGAAGATTCAAAGAGAGTGAGATGCCAGCTCCTTTCATTCAGTCAGTAGCTTCAAACATTTCTGGTATATGAAAAACATGTTTTTCAATGGCAAAAATCAATGAATATTGTAAATGCACAAACAGTAATATCTCCACATTGCAAGGTGCAATTCTGAAATTTTTTGCTTTTTCCTGCTAATCCTAGCATGATAAAGAAGATTCAAAGAGAGTGAGATGCCAGCTCCTTTCATTCAGTCAGTAGCTTCAAACATTTCTGGTATATGAAAAACATGTTTTTCAATGGCAAAAATCAATGAATATTGTAAATGCACAAACAGTAATATCTCCACATTGCACGGTGCAATTCTGAAATTTTTAGCTTTTTCCTGTTAATCCTAGCATGATAAAGAAGATTCAAAGAGAGTGAGATGCCAGCTCCTTTCATTCAGTCAGTAGCTTCAAACATTTCTGGTATATGAAAAACATGTTTTTCAATGGCAAAAATCAATGAATATTGTAAATGCACAAACAGTAATATCTCCACATTGCAAGGTGCAATTCTGAAATTTTTTGCTTTTTCCTGCTAATCCTAGCATGATAAAGAAGATTCAAAGAGAGTGAGATGCCAGCTCCTTTCATTCAGTCAGTAGCTTCAAACATTTCTGGTATATGAAAAACATGTTTTTCAATGGCAAAAATCAATGAATATTGTAAATGCACAAACAGTAATATCTCCACATTGCACGGTGCAATTCTGAAATTTTTAGCTTTTTCCTGTTAATCCTAGCATGATAAAGAAGATTCAAAGAGAGTGAGATGCCAGCTCCTTTCATTCAGTCAGTAGCTTCAAACATTTCTGGTATATGAAAAACATGTTTTTCAATGGCAAAAATCAATGAATATTGTAAATGCACAAACAGTAATATCTCCACATTGCAAGGTGCAATTCTGAAATTTTTTGCTTTTTCCTGTTAATCCTAGCATGATAAAGAAGATTCAAAGAGAGTGAGATGCCAGCTCCTTTCATTCAGTCAGTAGCTTCAAACATTTCTGGTATATGAAAAACATGTTTTTCAATGGCAAAAATCAATGAATATTGTAAATGCACAAACAGTAATATCTCCACATTGCAAGGTGCAATTCTGAAATTTTTTGCTTTTTCCTGCTAATCCTAGCATGATAAAGAAGATTCAAAGAGAGTGAGATGCCAGCTCCTTTCATTCAGTCAGTAGCTTCAAACATTTCTGGTATATGAAAAACATGTTTTTCAATGGCAAAAATCAATGAATATTGTAAATGCACAAACAGTAATATCTCCACATTGCACGGTGCAATTCTGAAATTTTTAGCTTTTTCCTGTTAATCCTAGCATGATAAAGAAGATTCAAAGAGAGTGAGATGCCAGCTCCTTTCATTCAGTCAGTAGCTTCAAACATTTCTGGTATATGAAAAACATGTTTTTCAATGGCAAAAATCAATGAATATTGTAAATGCACAAACAGTAATATCTCCACATTGCAAGGTGCAATTCTGAAATTTTTTGCTTTTTCCTGCTAATCCTAGCATGATAAAGAAGATTCAAAGAGAGTGAGATGCCAGCTCCTTTCATTCAGTCAGTAGCTTCAAACATTTCTGGTATATGAAAAACATGTTTTTCAATGGCAAAAATCAATGAATATGGTAAATGCACAAACAGTAATATCTCCACATTGCACGGTGCAATTCTGAAATTTTTAGCTTTTTCCTGTTAATCCTAGCATGATAAAGAAGATTCAAAGAGAGTGAGATGCCAGCTCCTTTCATTCAGTCAGTAGCTTCAAACATTTCTGGTATATGAAAAACATGTTTTTCAATGGCAAAAATCAATGAATATTGTAAATGCACAAACAGTAATATCTCCACATTGCAAGGTGCAATTCTGAAATTTTTTGCTTTTTCCTGTTAATCCTAGCATGATAATGAAGATTCAAAGAGAGTGAGATGCCAGTTCCTTTCATTCAGTCAGTAGCTTCAAACATTTCTGGTATATGAAAAACATGTTTTTCAATGGCAAAAAACAATGAATATTGTAAATGCACAAACAGTAATATCTCCACATTGCAAGGTGCAATTCTGAAATTTTTTGCTTTTTCCTGCTAATCCTAGCATGATAAAGAAGATTCAAAGAGAGTGAGATGCCAGCTCCTTTCATTCAGTCAGTAGCTTCAAACATTTCTGGTATATGAAAAACATGTTTTTCAATGGCAAAAATCAATGAATATTGTAAATGCACAAACAGTAATATCTCCACATTGCACGGTGCAATTCTGAAATTTTTAGCTTTTTCCTGTTAATCCTAGCATGATAAAGAAGATTCAAAGAGAGTGAGATGCCAGCTCCTTTCATTCAGTCAGTAGCTTCAAACATTTCTGGTATATGAAAAACATTGTTTTTCAATGGCAAAAATCAATGAATATTGTAAATGCACAAACAGTAATATCTCCACATTGCAAGGTGCAATTCTGAAATTTTTTGCTTTTTCCTGCTAATCCTAGCATGATAAAGAAGATTCAAAGAGAGTGAGATGCCAGCTCCTTTCATTCAGTCAGAAGCTTCAAACATTTCTGGTATATGAAAAACATGTTTTTCAATGGCAAAAATCAATGAATATTGTAAATGCACAAACAGTAATATCTCCACATTGCAAGGTGCAATTCTGAAATTTTTAGCTTTTTCCTGTTAATCCTAGCATGATAAAGAAGATTCAAAGAGTGAGATGCCAGCTCCTTTCATTCAGTCAGTAGCTTCAAACATTTCTGGTATATGAAAAACATGTTTTTCAATGGCAAAAATCAATGAATATTGTAAATGCACAAACAGTAATATCTCCACATTGCAAGGTGCAATTCTGAAATTTTTTGCTTTTTCCTGCTAATCCTAGCATGATAAAGAAGATTCAAAGAGAGTGAGATGCCAGCTCCTTTCATTCAGTCAGTAGCTTCAAACATTTCTGGTATATGAAAAACATGTTTTTCAATGGCAAAAATCAATGAATATTGTAAATGCACAAACAGTAATATCTCCACATTGCAAGGTGCAATTCTGAAATTTTTTGCTTTTTCCTGCTAATCCTAGCATGATAAAGAAGATTCAAAGAGAGTGAGATGCCAGCTCCTTTCATTCAGTCAGTAGCTTCAAACATTTCTGGTATATGAAAAACATGTTTTTCAATGGCAAAAATCAATGAATATTGTAAATGCACAAACAGTAATATCTCCACATTGCACGGTGCAATTCTGAAATTTTTAGCTTTTTCCTGTTAATCCTAGCATGATAAAGAAGATTCAAAGAGAGTGAGATGCCAGCTCCTTTCATTCAGTCAGTAGCTTCAAACATTTCTGGTATATGAAAAACATGTTTTTCAATGGCAAAAATCAATGAATATTGTAAATGCACAAACAGTAATATCTCCACATTGCAAGGTGCAATTCTGAAATTTTTTGCTTTTTCCTGCTAATCCTAGCATGATAAAGAAGATTCAAAGAGAGTGAGATGCCAGCTCCTTTCATTCAGTCAGTAGCTTCAAACATTTCTGGTATATGAAAAACATGTTTTTCAATGGCAAAAATCAATGAATATTGTAAATGCACAAACAGTAATATCTCCACATTGCACGGTGCAATTCTGAAATTTTTAGCTTTTTCCTGTTAATCCTAGCATGATAAAGAAGATTCAAAGAGAGTGAGATGCCAGCTCCTTTCATTCAGTCAGTAGCTTCAAACATTTCTGGTATATGAAAAACATGTTTTTCAATGGCAAAAATCAATGAATATTGTAAATGCACAAACAGTAATATCTCCACATTGCAAGGTGCAATTCTGAAATTTTTTGCTTTTTTCCTGTTAATCCTAGCATGATAAAGAAGATTCAAAGAGAGTGAGATGCCAGCTCCTTTCATTCAGTCAGTAGCTTCAAACATTTCTGGTATATGAAAAACATGTTTTCAATGGCAAAAATCAATGAATATTGTAAATGCACAAACAGTAATATCTCCACATTGCAAGGTGCAATTCTGAAATTTTTTGCTTTTTCCTGCTAATCCTAGCATGATAAAGAAGATTCAAAGAGAGTGAGATGCCAGCTCCTTTCATTCAGTCAGTAGCTTCAAACATTTCTGGTATATGAAAAACATGTTTTTCAATGGCAAAAATCAATGAATATTGTAAATGCACAAACAGTAATATCTCCACATTGCACGGTGCAATTCTGAAATTTTTAGCTTTTTCCTGTTAATCCTAGCATGATAAAGAAGATTCAAAGAGAGTGAGATGCCAGCTCCTTTCATTCAGTCAGTAGCTTCAAACATTTCTGGTATATGAAAAACATGTTTTTCAATGGCAAAAATCAATGAATATTGTAAATGCACAAACAGTAATATCTCCACATTGCAAGGTGCAATTCTGAAATTTTTTGCTTTTTCCTGCTAATCCTAGCATGATAAAGAAGATTCAAAGAGAGTGAGATGCCAGCTCCTTTCATTCAGTCAGTAGCTTCAAACATTTCTGGTATATGAAAAACATGTTTTTCAATGGCAAAAATCAATGAATATTGTAAATGCACAAACAGTAATATCTCCACATTGCACGGTGCAATTCTGAAATTTTTAGCTTTTTCCTGTTAATCCTAGCATGATAAAGAAGATTCAAAGAGAGTGAGATGCCAGCTCCTTTCATTCAGTCAGTAGCTTCAAACATTTCTGGTATATGAAAAACATGTTTTTCAATGGCAAAAATCAATGAATATTGTAAATGCACAAACAGTAATATCTCCACATTGCAAGGTGCAATTCTGAAATTTTTAGCTTTTTCCTGTTAATCCTAGCATGATAAAGAAGATTCAAAGAGTGAGATGCCAGCTCCTTTCATTCAGTCAGTAGCTTCAAACATTTCTGGTATATGAAAAACATGTTTTTCAATGGCAAAAATCAATGAATATTGTAAATGCACAAACAGTAATATCTCCACATTGCAAGGTGCAATTCTGAAATTTTTTGCTTTTTCCTGCTAATCCTAGCATGATAAAGAAGATTCAAAGAGAGTGAGATGCCAGCTCCTTTCATTCAGTCAGTAGCTTCAAACATTTCTGGTATATGAAAAACATGTTTTTCAATGGCAAAAATCAATGAATATTGTAAATGCACAAACAGTAATATCTCCACATTGCAAGGTGCAATTCTGAAATTTTTTGCTTTTTCCTGCCTAATCCTAGCATGATAAAGAAGATTCAAAGAGAGTGAGATGCCAGCTCCTTTCATTCAGTCAGTAGCTTCAACATTTCTGGTATATGAAAAACATGTTTTTCAATGGCAAAAATCAATGAATATTGTAAATGCACAAACAGTAATATCTCCACATTGCACGGTGCAATTCTGAAATTTTTAGCTTTTTCCTGTTAATCCTAGCATGATAAAGAAGATTCAAAGAGAGTGAGATGCCAGCTCCTTTCATTCAGTCAGTAGCTTCAAACATTTCTGGTATATGAAAAACATGTTTTTCAATGGCAAAAATCAATGAATATTGTAAATGCACAAACAGTAATATCTCCACATTGCAAGGTGCAATTCTGAAATTTTTTGCTTTTTCCTGCTAATCCTAGCATGATAAAGAAGATTCAAAGAGAGTGAGATGCCAGCTCCTTTCATTCAGTCAGTAGCTTCAAACATTTCTGGTATATGAAAAACATGTTTTTCAATGGCAAAAATCAATGAATATTGTAAATGCACAAACAGTAATATCTCCACATTGCACGGTGCAATTCTGAAATTTTTAGCTTTTTCCTGTTAATCCTAGCATGATAAAGAAGATTCAAAGAGAGTGAGATGCCAGCTCCTTTCATTCAGTCAGTAGCTTCAAACATTTCTGGTATATGAAAAACATGTTTTTCAATGGCAAAAATCAATGAATATTGTAAATGCACAAACAGTAATATCTCCACATTGCAAGGTGCAATTCTGAAATTTTTTGCTTTTTCCTGTTAATCCTAGCATGATAAAGAAGATTCAAAGAGAGTGAGATGCCAGCTCCTTTCATTCAGTCAGTAGCTTCAAACATTTCTGGTATATGAAAAACATGTTTTTCAATGGCAAAAATCAATGAATATTGTAAATGCACAAACAGTAATATCTCCACATTGCAAGGTGCAATTCTGAAATTTTTTGCTTTTTCCTGCTAATCCTAGCATGATAAAGAAGATTCAAAGAGAGTGAGATGCCAGCTCCTTTCATTCAGTCAGTAGCTTCAAACATTTCTGGTATATGAAAAACATGTTTTTCAATGGCAAAAATCAATGAATATTGTAAATGCACAAACAGTAATATCTCCACATTGCACGGTGCAATTCTGAAATTTTTAGCTTTTTCCTGTTAATCCTAGCATGATAAAGAAGATTCAAAGAGAGTGAGATGCCAGCTCCTTTCATTCAGTCAGTAGCTTCAAACATTTCTGGTATATGAAAAACATGTTTTTCAATGGCAAAAATCAATGAATATTGTAAATGCACAAACAGTAATATCTCCACATTGCAAGGTGCAATTCTGAAATTTTTTGCTTTTTCCTGCTAATCCTAGCATGATAAAGAAGATTCAAAGAGAGTGAGATGCCAGCTCCTTTCATTCAGTCAGTAGCTTCAAACATTTCTGGTATATGAAAAACATGTTTTTCAATGGCAAAAATCAATGAATATTGTAAATGCACAAACAGTAATATCTCCACATTGCACGGTGCAATTCTGAAATTTTTAGCTTTTTCCTGTTAATCCTAGCATGATAAAGAAGATTCAAAGAGAGTGAGATGCCAGCTCCTTTCATTCAGTCAGTAGCTTCAAACATTTCTGGTATATGAAAAACATGTTTTTCAATGACAAAAATCGATGAATATTGTAAATGCACAAACAGTAATATCTCCACATTGCAAGGTGCAATTCTGAAATTTTTTGCTTTTTCCTGCTAATCCTAGCATGATAAAGAAGATTCAAAGAGAGTGAGATGCCAGCTCCTTTCATTCAGTCAGTAGCTTCAAACATTTCTGGTATATGAAAAACATGTTTTTCAATGGCAAAAATCAATGAATATTGTAAATGCACAAACAGTAATATCTCCACATTGCACGGTGCAATTCTGAAATTTTTAGCTTTTTCCTGTTAATCCTAGCATGATAAAGAAGATTCAAAGAGAGTGAGATGCCAGCTCCTTTCATTCAGTCAGTAGCTTCAAAACATTTCTGGTATATGAAAAACATGTTTTTCAATGGCAAAAATCAATGAATATTGTAAATGCACAAACAGTAATATCTCCACATTGCAAGGTGCAATTCTGAAATTTTTTGCTTTTTCCTGTTAATCCTAGCATGATAATGAAGATTCAAAGAGAGTGAGATGCCAGTTCCTTTCATTCAGTCAGTAGCTTCAAACATTTCTGGTATATGAAAAACATGTTTTTCAATGGCAAAAATCAATGAATATTGTAAATGCACAAACAGTAATATCTCCACATTGCAAGGTGCAATTCTGAAATTTTTTGCTTTTTCCTGCTAATCCTAGCATGATAAAGAAGATTCAAAGAGAGTGAGATGCCAGCTCCTTTCATTCAGTCAGTAGCTTCAAACATTTCTGGTATATGAAAAACATGTTTTTCAATGGCAAAAATCAATGAATATTGTAAATGCACAAACAGTAATATCTCCACATTGCACGGTGCAATTCTGAAATTTTTAGCTTTTTCCTGTTAATCCTAGCATGATAAAGAAGATTCAAAGAGAGTGAGATGCCAGCTCCTTTCATTCAGTCAGTAGCTTCAAACATTTCTGGTATATGAAAAACATGTTTTTCAATGGCAAAAATCAATGAATATTGTAAATGCACAAACAGTAATATCTCCACATTGCAAGGTGCAATTCTGAAATTTTTTGCTTTTTCCTGCTAATCCTAGCATGATAAAGAAGATTCAAAGAGAGTGAGATGCCAGCTCCTTTCATTCAGTCAGAAGCTTCAAACATTTCTGGTATATGAAAAACATGTTTTTCAATGGCAAAAATCAATGAATATTGTAAATGCACAAACAGTAATATCTCCACATTGCACGGTGCAATTCTGAAATTTTTAGCTTTTCCTGTTAATCCTAGCATGATAAAGAAGATTCAAAGAGAGTGAGATGCCAGCTCCTTTCATTCAGTCAGTAGCTTCAAACATTTCTGGTATATGAAAAACATGTTTTTCAATGGCAAAAATCAATGAATATTGTAAATGCACAAACAGTAATATCTCCACATTGCAAGGTGCAATTCTGAAATTTTTTGCTTTTTCCTGCTAATCCTAGCATGATAAAGAAGATTCAAAGAGAGTGAATGCCCCCAGCTTCCTTTCATTCAGTCTGTAGCATCAAACATTTCTGGTTATATGAAAAACATGTTTTTCAATGGCAAAAATCAATGAATATTGTAAATGCACAAACAGTAATATCTCCACATTGCACGGTGCAATTCTGAAATTTTTAGCTTTTTCCTGTTAATCCTAGCATGATAAAGAAGATTCAAAGAGAGTGAGATGCCAGCTCCTTTCATTCAGTCAGTAGCTTCAAACATTTCTGGTATATGAAAAACATGTTTTTCAATGGCAAAAATCAATGAATATTGTAAATGCACAAACAGTAATATCTCCACATTGCAAGGTGCAATTCTGAAATTTTTTGCTTTTTCCTGTTAATCCTAGCATGATAAAGAAGATTCAAAGAGTGAGATGCCAGCTCCTTTCATTCAGTCAGTAGCTTCAAACATTTCTGGTATATGAAAAACATGTTTTCAATGGCAAAATCAATGAATATTGCAAATGCACAAACAGTAATATCTCCACATTGCAAGGTGCAATTCTGAAATTTTTTGCTTTTTCCTGCTAATCCTAGCATGATAAAGAAGATTCAAAGAGAGTGAGATGCCAGCTCTTTCATTCAGTCAGTAGCTTCAAACATTTCTGGTATATGAAAAACATGTTTTTCAATGGCAAAAATCAATGAATATTGTAAATGCACAAACAGTAATATCTCCACATTGCAAGGTGCAATTCTGAAATTTTTTGCTTTTTCTGCTAATCCTAGCATGATAAAGAAGATTCAAAGAGAGTGAGATGCCAGCTCCTTTCATTCAGTCAGTAGCTTCAAACATTTCTGGTATATGAAAAACATGTTTTTCAATGGCAAAAATCAATGAATATTGTAAATGCACAAACAGTAATATCTCCACATTGCACGGTGCAATTCTGAAATTTTTAGCTTTTTCCTGTTAATCCTAGCATGATAAAGAAGATTCAAAGAGAGTGAGATGCCAGCTCCTTTCATTCAGTCAGTAGCTTCAAACATTTCTGGTATATGAAAAACATGTTTTTCAATGGCAAAAATCAATGAATATTGTAAATGCACAAACAGTAATATCTCCACATTGCAAGGTGCAATTCTGAAATTTTTTGCTTTTTCCTGCTAATCCTAGCATGATAAAGAAGATTCAAAGAGAGTGAGATGCCAGCTCCTTTCATTCAGTCAGTAGCTTCAAACATTTCTGGTATATGAAAAACATGTTTTTCAATGGCAAAAATCAATGAATATTGTAAATGCACAAACAGTAATATCTCCACATTGCACGGTGCAATTCTGAAATTTTTAGCTTTTTCCTGTTAATCCTAGCATGATAAAGAAGATTCAAAGAGAGTGAGATGCCAGCTCCTTTCATTCAGTCAGTAGCTTCAAACATTTCTGGTATATGAAAAACATGTTTTTCAATGGCAAAAATCAATGAATATTGTAAATGCACAAACAGTAATATCTCCACATTGCAAGGTGCAATTCTGAAATTTTTTGCTTTTTCCTGTTAATCCTAGCATGATAAAGAAGATTCAAAGAGAGTGAGATGCCAGCTCCTTTCATTCAGTCAGTAGCTTCAAACATTTCTGGTATATGAAAAACATGTTTTTCAATGGCAAAAATCAATGAATATTGTAAATGCACAAACAGTAATATCTCCACATTGCAAGGTGCAATTCTGAAATTTTTTGCTTTTTCCTGCTAATCCTAGCATGATAAAGAAGATTCAAAGAGAGTGAGATGCCAGCTCCTTTCATTCAGTCAGAAGCTTCAAACATTTCTGGTATATGAAAAACATGTTTTTCAATGGCAAAAATCAATGAATATTGTAAATGCACAAACAGTAATATCTCCACATTGCACGGTGCAATTCTGAAATTTTTAGCTTTTTCCTGTTAATCCTAGCATGATAAAGAAGATTCAAAGAGAGTGAGATGCCAGCTCCTTTCATTCAGTCAGTAGCTTCAAACATTTCTGGTATATGAAAAACATGTTTTTCAATGGCAAAAATCAATGAATATTGTAAATGCACAAACAGTAATATCTCCACATTGCAAGGTGCAATTCTGAAATTTTTTGCTTTTTCCTGCTAATCCTAGCATGATAAAGAAGATTCAAAGAGAGTGAGATGCCAGCTCCTTTCATTCAGTCAGTAGCTTCAAACATTTCTGGTATATGAAAAACATGTTTTTCAATGGCAAAAATCAATGAATATTGTAAATGCACAAACAGTAATATCTCCACATTGCACGGTGCAATTCTGAAATTTTTAGCTTTTTCCTGTTAATCCTAGCATGATAAAGAAGATTCAAAGAGAGTGAGATGCCAGCTCCTTTCATTCAGTCAGTAGCTTCAAACATTTCTGGTATATGAAAAACATGTTTTTCAATGGCAAAAATCAATGAATATTGTAAATGCACAAACAGTAATATCTCCACATTGCAAGGTGCAATTCTGAAATTTTTTGCTTTTTCCTGTTAATCCTAGCATGATAAAGAAGATTCAAAGAGTGAGATGCCAGCTCCTTTCATTCAGTCAGTAGCTTCAAACATTTCTGGTATATGAAAAACATGTTTTTCAATGGCAAAAATCAATGAATATTGTAAATGCACAAACAGTAATATCTCCACATTGCAAGGTGCAATTCTGAAATTTTTTGCTTTTTCCTGCTAATCCTAGCATGATAAAGAAGATTCAAAGAGAGTGAGATGCCAGCTCCTTTCATTCAGTCAGTAGCTTCAAACATTTCTGGTATATGAAAAACATGTTTTTCAATGGCAAAAATCAATGAATATTGTAAATGCACAAACAGTAATATCTCCACATTGCAAGGTGCAATTCTGAAATTTTTTGCTTTTTCCTGCTAATCTTAGCATGATAAAGAAGATTCAAAGAGAGTGAGATGCCAGCTCCTTTCATTCAGTCAGTAGCTTCAAACATTTCTGGTATATGAAAAACATGTTTTTCAATGGCAAAAATCAATGAATATTGTAAATGCACAAACAGTAATATCTCCACATTGCACGGTGCAATTCTGAAATTTTTAGCTTTTTCCTGTTAATCCTAGCATGATAAAGAAGATTCAAAGAGAGTGAGATGCCAGCTCCTTTCATTCAGTCAGTAGCTTCAAACATTTCTGGTATATGAAAAACATGTTTTTCAATGGCAAAAATCAATGAATATTGTAAATGCACAAACAGTAATATCTCCACATTGCAAGGTGCAATTCTGAAATTTTTTGCTTTTTCCTGCTAATCCTAGCATGATAAAGAAGATTCAAAGAGAGTGAGATGCCAGCTCCTTTCATTCAGTCAGTAGCTTCAAACATTTCTGGTATATGAAAAACATGTTTTTCAATGGCAAAAATCAATGAATATTGTAAATGCACAAACAGTAATATCTCCACATTGCACGGTGCAATTCTGAAATTTTTAGCTTTTTCCTGTTAATCCTAGCATGATAAAGAAGATTCAAAGAGAGTGAGATGCCAGCTCCTTTCATTCAGTCAGTAGCTTCAAACATTTCTGGTATATGAAAAACATGTTTTTCAATGGCAAAAATCAATGAATATTGTAAATGCACAAACAGTAATATCTCCACATTGCAAGGTGCAATTCTGAAATTTTTTGCTTTTTCCTGTTAATCCTAGCATGATAAAGAAGATTCAAAGAGAGTGAGATGCCAGCTCCTTTCATTCAGTCAGTAGCTTCAAACATTTCTGGTATATGAAAAACATGTTTTTCAATGGCAAAAATCAATGAATATTGTAAATGCACAAACAGTAATATCTCCACATTGCAAGGTGCAATTCTGAAATTTTTTGCTTTTTCCTGCTAATCCTAGCATGATAAAGAAGATTCAAAG
Source organism: Phyllobates terribilis (assembly GCF_046119375.1). NCBI lineage: Eukaryota > Metazoa > Chordata > Amphibia > Anura > Dendrobatidae > Phyllobates > Phyllobates terribilis. The sequence continues at coordinate 27,246 of NW_027369987.1, forward strand.
AGAGTGAGATGCCAGCTCCTTTCATTCAGTCAGTAGCTTCAAACATTTCTGGTATATGAAAAACATGTTTTTCAATGGCAAAAATCAATGAATATTGTAAATGCACAAACAGTAATATCTCCACATTGCACGGTGCAATTCTGAAATTTTTAGCTTTTTCCTGTTAATCCTAGCATGATAAAGAAGATTCAAAGAGAGTGAGATGCCAGCTCCTTTCATTCAGTCAGTAGCTTCAAACATTTCTGGTATATGAAAAACATGTTTTTCAATGGCAAAAATCAATGAATATTGTAAATGCACAAACAGTAATATCTCCACATTGCAAGGTGCAATTCTGAAATTTTTTGCTTTTTCCTGCTAATCCTAGCATGATAAAGAAGATTCAAAGAGAGTGAGATGCCAGCTCCTTTCATTCAGTCAGTAGCTTCAAACATTTCTGGTATATGAAAAACATGTTTTTCAATGGCAAAAATCAATGAATATTGTAAATGCACAAACAGTAATATCTCCACATTGCACGGTGCAATTCTGAAATTTTTAGCTTTTTCCTGTTAATCCTAGCATGATAAAGAAGATTCAAAGAGAGTGAGATGCCAGCTCCTTTCATTCAGTCAGTAGCTTCAAACATTTCTGGTATATGAAAAACATGTTTTTCAATGGCAAAAATCAATGAATATTGTAAATGCACAAACAGTAATATCTCCACATTGCAAGGTGCAATTCTGAAATTTTTTGCTTTTTCCTGCTAATCCTAGCATGATAAAGAAGATTCAAAGAGAGTGAGATGCCAGCTCCTTTCATTCAGTCAGTAGCTTCAAACATTTCTGGTATATGAAAAACATGTTTTTCAATGGCAAAAATCAATGAATATTGTAAATGCACAAACAGTAATATCTCCACATTGCAAGGTGCAATTCTGAAATTTTTTGCTTTTTCCTGCTAATCCTAGCATGATAAAGAAGATTCAAAGAGAGTGAGATGCCAGCTCCTTTCATTCAGTCAGTAGCTTCAAACATTTCTGGTATATGAAAAACATGTTTTTCAATGGCAAAAATCAATGAATATTGTAAATGCACAAACAGTAATATCTCCACATTGCACGGTGCAATTCTGAAATTTTTAGCTTTTTCCTGTTAATCCTAGCATGATAAAGAAGATTCAAAGAGAGTGAGATGCCAGCTCCTTTCATTCAGTCAGTAGCTTCAAACATTTCTGGTATATGAAAAACATGTTTTTCAATGGCAAAAATCAATGAATATTGTAAATGCACAAACAGTAATATCTCCACATTGCAAGGTGCAATTCTGAAATTTTTTGCTTTTTCCTGTTAATCCTAGCATGATAAAGAAGATTCAAAGAGAGTGAGATGCCAGCTCCTTTCATTCAGTCAGTAGCTTCAAACATTTCTGGTATATGAAAAACATGTTTTTCAATGGCAAAAATCAATGAATATTGTAAATGCACAAACAGTAATATCTCCACATTGCAAAGTGCAATTCTGAAATTTTTTGCTTTTTCCTGCTAATCCTAGCATGATAAAGAAGATTCAAAGAGAGTGAGATGCCAGCTCCTTTCATTCAGTCAGTAGCTTCAAACATTTCTGGTATATGAAAAACATGTTTTTCAATGGCAAAAATCAATGAATATTGTAAATGCACAAACAGTAATATCTCCGCATTGCAAGGTGCAATTCTGAAATTTTTAGCTTTTTCCTGTTAATCCTAGCATGATAAAGAAGATTCAAAGAGAGTGAGATGCCAGCTCCTTTCATTCAGTCAGTAGCTTCAAACATTTCTGGTATATGAAAAACATGTTTTTCAATGGCAAAAATCAATGAATATTGTAAATGCACAAACAGTAATATCTCCACATTGCAAGGTGCAATTCTGAAATTTTTTGCTTTTTCCTGCTAATCCTAGCATGATAAAGAAGATTCAAAGAGAGTGAGATGCCAGCTCCTTTCATTCAGTCAGTAGCTTCAAACATTTCTGGTATATGAAAAACATGTTTTTCAATGGCAAAAATCAATGAATATTGTAAATGCACAAACAGTAATATCTCCACATTGCAAGGTGCAATTCTGAAATTTTTTGCTTTTTCCTGCTAATCCTAGCATGATAAAGAAGATTCAAAGAGAGTGAGATGCCAGCTCCTTTCATTCAGTCAGTAGCTTCAAACATTTCTGGTATATGAAAAACATGTTTTTCAATGGCAAAAATCAATGAATATTGTAAATGCACAAACAGTAATATCTCCACATTGCACGGTGCAATTCTGAAATTTTTAGCTTTTTCCTGTTAATCCTAGCATGATAAAGAAGATTCAAAGAGAGTGAGATGCCAGCTCCTTTCATTCAGTCAGTAGCTTCAAACATTTCTGGTATATGAAAAACATGTTTTTCAATGGCAAAAATCAATGAATATTGTAAATGCACAAACAGTAATATCTCCACATTGCAAGGTGCAATTCTGAAATTTTTTGCTTTTTCCTGCTAATCCTAGCATGATAAAGAAGATTCAAAGAGAGTGAGATGCCAGCTCCTTTCATTCAGTCAGTAGCTTCAAACATTTCTGGTATATGAAAAACATGTTTTTCAATGGCAAAAATCAATGAATATTGTAAATGCACAAACAGTAATATCTCCACATTGCACGGTGCAATTCTGAAATTTTTAGCTTTTTCCTGTTAATCCTAGCATGATAAAGAAGATTCAAAGAGAGTGAGATGCCAGCTCCTTTCATTCAGTCAGTAGCTTCAAACATTTCTGGTATATGAAAAACATGTTTTTCAATGGCAAAAATCAATGAATATTGTAAATGCACAAACAGTAATATCTCCACATTGCAAGGTGCAATTCTGAAATTTTTTGCTTTTTCCTGCTAATCCTAGCATGATAAAGAAGATTCAAAGAGAGTGAGATGCCAGCTCCTTTCATTCAGTCAGTAGCTTCAAACATTTCTGGTATATGAAAAACATGTTTTTCAATGGCAAAAATCAATGAATATTGTAAATGCACAAACAGTAATATCTCCACATTGCACGGTGCAATTCTGAAATTTTTAGCTTTTTCCTGTTAATCCTAGCATGATAAAGAAGATTCAAAGAGAGTGAGATGCCAGCTCCTTTCATTCAGTCAGTAGCTTCAAACATTTCTGGTATATGAAAAACATGTTTTTCAATGGCAAAAATCAATGAATATTGTAAATGCACAAACAGTAATATCTCCACATTGCAAGGTGCAATTCTGAAATTTTTTGCTTTTTCCTGTTAATCCTAGCATGATAAAGAAGATTCAAAGAGAGTGAGATGCCAGCTCCTTTCATTCAGTCAGTAGCTTCAAACATTTCTGGTATATGAAAAACATGTTTTTCAATGGCAAAAATCAATGAATATTGTAAATGCACAAACAGTAATATCTCCACATTGCAAGGTGCAATTCTGAAATTTTTTGCTTTTTCCTGCTAATCCTAGCATGATAAAGAAGATTCAAAGAGAGTGAGATGCCAGATCCTTTCATTCAGTCAGTAGCTTCAAACATTTCTGGTATATGAAAAACATGTTTTTCAATGGCAAAAATCAATGAATATTGTAAATGCACAAACAGTAATATCTCCACATTGCACGGTGCAATTCTGAAATTTTTAGCTTTTTCCTGTTAATCCTAGCATGATAAAGAAGATTCAAAGAGAGTGAGATGCCAGCTCCTTTCATTCAGTCAGTAGCTTCAAACATTTCTGGTATATGAAAAACATGTTTTTCAATGGCAAAAATCAATGAATATTGTAAATGCACAAACAGTAATATCTCCACATTGCAAGGTGCAATTCTGAAATTTTTTGCTTTTTCCTGTTAATCCTAGCATGATAAAGAAGATTCAAAGAGAGTGAGATGCCAGCTCCTTTCATTCAGTCAGTAGCTTCAAACATTTCTGGTATATGAAAAACATGTTTTTCAATGGCAAAAATCAATGAATATTGTAAATGCACAAACAGTAATATCTCCACATTGCAAAGTGCAATTCTGAAATTTTTTGCTTTTTCCTGCTAATCCTAGCATGATAAAGAAGATTCAAAGAGAGTGAGATGCCAGCTCCTTTCATTCAGTCAGTAGCTTCAAACATTTCTGGTATATGAAAAACATGTTTTTCAATGGCAAAAATCAATGAATATTGTAAATGCACAAACAGTAATATCTCCGCATTGCAAGGTGCAATTCTGAAATTTTTAGCTTTTTCCTGTTAATCCTAGCATGATAAAGAAGATTCAAAGAGAGTGAGATGCCAGCTCCTTTCATTCAGTCAGTAGCTTCAAACATTTCTGGTATATGAAAAACATGTTTTTCAATGGCAAAAATCAATGAATATTGTAAATGCACAAACAGTAATATCTCCACATTGCAAGGTGCAATTCTGAAATTTTTTGCTTTTTCCTGCTAATCCTAGCATGATAAAGAAGATTCAAAGAGAGTGAGATGCCAGCTCCTTTCATTCAGTCAGTAGCTTCAAACATTTCTGGTATATGAAAAACATGTTTTTCAATGGCAAAAATCAATGAATATTGTAAATGCACAAATAGTAATATCTCCACATTGCACGGTGCAATTCTGAAATTTTTAGCTTTTTCCTGTTAATCCTAGCATGATAAAGAAGATTCAAAGAGAGTGAGATGCCAGCTCCTTTCATTCAGTCAGTAGCTTCAAACATTTCTGGACGTTTTTCAATGGCAAAAATCAATGAATATTGTAAATGCACAAACAGTAATATCTCCACATTACAAGGTGCAATTCTGAAATTTTTTGCTTTTTCCTGTTAATCCTAGCATGATAAAGAAGATTCAAAGAGAGTGAGATGCCAGCTCCTTTCATTCAGTCAGTAGCTTCAAACATTTCTGGTATATGAAAAACATGTTTTTCAATGGCAAAAATCAATGAATATTGTAAATGCACAAACAGTAATATCTCCACATTGCAAGGTGCAATTCTGAAATTTTTTGCTTTTTCCTGTTAATCCTAGCATGATAAAGAAGATTCAAAGAGAGTGAGATGCCAGCTCCTTTCATTCAGTCAGTAGCTTCAAACATTTCTGGTATATGAAAAACATGTTTTTCAATGGCAAAAATCAATGAATATTGTAAATGCACAAACAGTAATATCTCCACATTGCAAGGTGCAATTCTGAAATTTTTTGCTTTTTCCTGCTAATCCTAGCATGATAAAGAAGATTCAAAGAGAGTGAGATGCCAGCTCCTTTCATTCAGTCAGTAGCTTCAAACATTTCTGGTATATGAAAAACATGTTTTTCAATGGCAAAAATCAATGAATATTGTAAATGCACAAACAGTAATATCTCCACATTGCACGGTGCAATTCTGAAATTTTTAGCTTTTTCCTGTTAATCCTAGCATGATAAAGAAGATTCAAAGAGAGTGAGATGCCAGCTCCTTTCATTCAGTCAGTAGCTTCAAACATTTCTGGTATATGAAAAACATGTTTTTCAATGGCAAAAATCAATGAATATTGTAAATGCACAAACAGTAATATCTCCACATTGCAAGGTGCAATTCTGAAATTGTTTGCTTTTTCCTGCTAATCCTAGCATGATAAAGAAGATTCAAAGAGAGTGAGATGCCAGCTCCTTTCATTCAGTCAGTAGCTTCAAACATTTCTGGTATATGAAAAACATGTTTTTCAATGGCAAAAATCAATGAATATTGTAAATGCACAAACAGTAATATCTCCACATTGCACGGTGCAATTCTGAAATTTTTAGCTTTTTCCTGTTAATCCTAGCATGATAAAGAAGATTCAAAGAGAGTGAGATGCCAGCTCCTTTCATTCAGTCAGTAGCTTCAAACATTTCTGGTATATGAAAAACATGTTTTTCAATGGCAAAAATCAATGAATATTGTAAATGCACAAACAGTAATATCTCCACATTGCAAGGTGCAATTCTGAAATTTTTGCTTTTTCCTGTTAATCCTAGCATGATAAAGAAGATTCAAAGAGAGTGAGATGCCAGCTCCTTTCATTCAGTCAGTAGCTTCAAACATTTCTGGTATATGAAAAACATGTTTTTCAATGGCAAAAATCAATGAATATTGTAAATGCACAAACAGTAATATCTCCACATTGCAAGGTGCAATTCTGAAATTTTTTGCTTTTTCCTGCTAATCCTAGCATGATAAAGAAGATTCAAAGAGAGTGAGATGCCAGCTCCTTTCATTCAGTCAGTAGCTTCAAACATTTCTGGTATATGAAAAACATGTTTTTCAATGGCAAAAATCAATGAATATTGTAAATGCACAAACAGTAATATCTCCACATTGCACGGTGCAATTCTGAAATTTTTAGCTTTTTCCTGTTAATCCTAGCATGATAAAGAAGATTCAAAGAGAGTGAGATGCCAGCTCCTTTCATTCAGTCAGTAGCTTCAAACATTTCTGGTATATGAAAAACATGTTTTTCAATGGCAAAAATCAATGAATATTGTAAATGCACAAACAGTAATATCTCCACATTGCAAGGTGCAATTCTGAAATTTTTTGCTTTTTCCTGCTAATCCTAGCATGATAAAGAAGATTCAAAGAGAGTGAGATGCCAGCTCCTTTCATTCAGTCAGTAGCTTCAAACATTTCTGGTATATGAAAAACATGTTTTTCAATGGCAAAAATCAATGAATATTGTAAATGCACAAACAGTAATATCTCCACATTGCACGGTGCAATTCTGAAATTTTTAGCTTTTTCCTGTTAATCCTAGCATGATAAAGAAGATTCAAAGAGAGTGAGATGCCAGCTCCTTTCATTCAGTCAGTAGCTTCAAACATTTCTGGTATATGAAAAATATGTTTTTCAATGGCAAAAATCAATGAATATTGTAAATGCACAAACAGTAATATCTCCACATTGCAAGGTGCAATTCTGAAATTTTTTGCTTTTTCCTGTTAATCCTAGCATGATAAAGAAGATTCAAAGAGAGTGAGATGCCAGCTCCTTTCATTCAGTCAGTAGCTTCAAACATTTCTGGTATATGAAAAACATGTTTTTCAATGGCAAAAATCAATGAATATTGTAAATGCACAAACAGTAATATCTCCACATTGCAAGGTGCAATTCTGAAATTTTTTGCTTTTTCCTGCTAATCCTAGCATGATAAAGAAGATTCAAAGAGAGTGAGATGCCAGCTCCTTTCATTCAGTCAGTAGCTTCAAACATTTCTGATATATGAAAAACATGTTTTTCAATGGCAAAAATCAATGAATATTGTAAATGCACAAACAGTAATATCTCCACATTGCACGGTGCAATTCTGAAATTTTTAGCTTTTTCCTGTTAATCCTAGCATGATAAAGAAGATTCAAAGAGAGTGAGATGCCAGCTCCTTTCATTCAGTCAGTAGCTTCAAACATTTCTGGTATATGAAAAACATGTTTTTCAATGGCAAAAATCAATGAATATTGTAAATGCACAAACAGTAATATCTCCACATTGCAAGGTGCAATTCTGAAATTTTTTGCTTTTTCCTGCTAATCCTAGCATGATAAAGAAGATTCAAAGAGAGTGAGATGCCAGCTCCTTTCATTCAGTCAGTAGCTTCAAACATTTCTGGTATATGAAAAACGTTTTTCAATGGCAAAAATCAATGAATATTGTAAATGCACAAACAGTAATATCTCCACATTGCACGGTGCAATTCTGAAATTTTTAGCTTTTTCCTGTTAATCCTAGCATGATAAAGAAGATTCAAAGAGAGTGAGATGCCAGCTCCTTTCATTCAGTCAGTAGCTTCAAACATTTCTGGTATATGAAAAACATGTTTTTCAATGGCAAAAATCAATGAATATTGTAAGTGCACAAACAGTAATATCTCCACATTGCAAGGTGCAATTCTGAAATTTTTTGCTTTTTCCTGTTAATCCTAGCATGATAAAGAAGATTCAAAGAGAGTGAGATGCCAGCTCCTTTCATTCAGTCAGTAGCTTCAAACATTTCTGGTATATGAAAAACATGTTTTTCAATGGCAAAAATCAATGAATATTGTAAATGCACAAACAGTAATATCTCCACATTGCAAGGTGCAATTCTGAAATTTTTTGCTTTTTCCTGCTAATCCTAGCATGATAAAGAAGATTCAAAGAGAGTGAGATGCCAGCTCCTTTCATTCAGTCAGTAGCTTCAAACATTTCTGGTATATGAAAAACGTTTTTCAATGGCAAAAATCAATGAATATTGTAAATGCACAAACAGTAATATCTCCACATTGCACGGTGCAATTCTGAAATTTTTAGCTTTTTCCTGTTAATCCTAGCATGATAAAGAAGATTCAAAGAGAGTGAGATGCCAGCTCCTTTCATTCAGTCAGTAGCTTCAAACATTTCTGGTATATGAAAAACATGTTTTTCAATGGCAAAAATCAATGAATATTGTAAATGCACAAACAGTAATATCTCCACATTGCAAGGTGCAATTCTGAAATTTTTTGCTTTTTCCTGTTAATCCTAGCATGATAAAGAAGATTCAAAGAGAGTGAGATGCCAGCTCCTTTCATTCAGTCAGTAGCTTCAAACATTTCTGGTATATGAAAAACATGTTTTTCAATGGCAAAAATCAATGAATATTGTAAATGCACAAACAGTAATATCTCCACATTGCAAGGTGCAATTCTGAAATTTTTTGCTTTTTCCTGCTAATCCTAGCATGATAAAGAAGATTCAAAGAGAGTGAGATGCCAGCTCCTTTCATTCAGTCAGTAGCTTCAAACATTTCTGGTATATGAAAAACATGTTTTTCAATGGCAAAAATCAATGAATATTGTAAATGCACAAACAGTAATATCTCCACATTGCACGGTGCAATTCTGAAATTTTTAGCTTTTTCCTGTTAATCCTAGCATGATAAAGAAGATTCAAAGAGAGTGAGATGCCAGCTCCTTTCATTCAGTCAGTAGCTTCAAACATTTCTGGTATATGAAAAACATGTTTTTCAATGGCAAAAATCAATGAATATTGTAAATGCACAAACAGTAATATCTCCACATTGCAAGGTGCAATTCTGAAATTTTTTGCTTTTTCCTGTTAATCCTAGCATGATAAAGAAGATTCAAAGAGAGTGAGATGCCAGCTCCTTTCATTCAGTCAGTAGCTTCAAACATTTCTGGTATATGAAAAACATGTTTTTCAATGGCAAAAATCAATGAATATTGTAAATGCACAAACAGTAATATCTCCACATTGCAAGGTGCAATTCTGAAATTTTTTGCTTTTTCCTGCTAATCCTAGCATGATAAAGAAGATTCAAAGAGAGTGAGATGCCAGCTCCTTTCATTCAGTCAGTAGCTTCAAACATTTCTGGTATATGAAAAACATGTTTTTCAATGGCAAAAATCAATGAATATTGTAAATGCACAAACAGTAATATCTCCACATTGCACGGTGCAATTCTGAAATTTTTAGCTTTTTCCTGTTAATCCTAGCATGATAAAGAAGATTCAAAGAGAGTGAGATGCCAGCTCCTTTCATTCAGTCAGTAGCTTCAAACATTTCTGGTATATGAAAAACATGTTTTTCAATGGCAAAAATCAATGAATATTGTAAATGCACAAACAGTAATATCTCCACATTGCAAGGTGCAATTCTGAAATTTTTTGCTTTTTCCTGCTAATCCTAGCATGATAAAGAAGATTCAAAGAGAGTGAGATGCCAGCTCCTTTCATTCAGTCAGTAGCTTCAAACATTTCTGGTATATGAAAAACATGTTTTTCAATGGCAAAAATCAATGAATATTGTAAATGCACAAACAGTAATATCTCCACATTGCACGGTGCAATTCTGAAATTTTTAGCTTTTTCCTGTTAATCCTAGCATGATAAAGAAGATTCAAAGAGAGTGAGATGCCAGCTCCTTTCATTCAGTCAGTAGCTTCAAACATTTCTGGTATATGAAAAATATGTTTTTCAATGGCAAAAATCAATGAATATTGTAAATGCACAAACAGTAATATCTCCACATTGCAAGGTGCAATTCTGAAATTTTTTGCTTTTTCCTGTTAATCCTAGCATGATAAAGAAGATTCAAAGAGAGTGAGATGCCAGCTCCTTTCATTCAGTCAGTAGCTTCAAACATTTCTGGTATATGAAAAACATGTTTTTCAATGGCAAAAATCAATGAATATTGTAAATGCACAAACAGTAATATCTCCACATTGCAAGGTGCAATTCTGAAATTTTTTGCTTTTTCCTGCTAATCCTAGCATGATAAAGAAGATTCAAAGAGAGTGAGATGCCAGCTCCTTTCATTCAGTCAGTAGCTTCAAACATTTCTGATATATGAAAAACATGTTTTTCAATGGCAAAAATCAATGAATATTGTAAATGCACAAACAGTAATATCTCCACATTGCACGGTGCAATTCTGAAATTTTTAGCTTTTTCCTGTTAATCCTAGCATGATAAAGAAGATTCAAAGAGAGTGAGATGCCAGCTCCTTTCATTCAGTCAGTAGCTTCAAACATTTCTGGTATATGAAAAACATGTTTTTCAATGGCAAAAATCAATGAATATTGTAAATGCACAAACAGTAATATCTCCACATTGCAAGGTGCAATTCTGAAATTTTTTGCTTTTTCCTGCTAATCCTAGCATGATAAAGAAGATTCAAAGAGAGTGAGATGCCAGCTCCTTTCATTCAGTCAGTAGCTTCAAACATTTCTGGTATATGAAAAACGTTTTTCAATGGCAAAAATCAATGAATATTGTAAATGCACAAACAGTAATATCTCCACATTGCACGGTGCAATTCTGAAATTTTTAGCTTTTTCCTGTTAATCCTAGCATGATAAAGAAGATTCAAAGAGAGTGAGATGCCAGCTCCTTTCATTCAGTCAGTAGCTTCAAACATTTCTGGTATATGAAAAACATGTTTTTCAATGGCAAAAATCAATGAATATTGTAAGTGCACAAACAGTAATATCTCCACATTGCAAGGTGCAATTCTGAAATTTTTTGCTTTTTCCTGTTAATCCTAGCATGATAAAGAAGATTCAAAGAGAGTGAGATGCCAGCTCCTTTCATTCAGTCAGTAGCTTCAAACATTTCTGGTATATGAAAAACATGTTTTTCAATGGCAAAAATCAATGAATATTGTAAATGCACAAACAGTAATATCTCCACATTGCAAGGTGCAATTCTGAAATTTTTTGCTTTTTCCTGCTAATCCTAGCATGATAAAGAAGATTCAAAGAGAGTGAGATGCCAGCTCCTTTCATTCAGTCAGTAGCTTCAAACATTTCTGGTATATGAAAAACGTTTTTCAATGGCAAAAATCAATGAATATTGTAAATGCACAAACAGTAATATCTCCACATTGCACGGTGCAATTCTGAAATTTTTAGCTTTTTCCTGTTAATCCTAGCATGATAAAGAAGATTCAAAGAGAGTGAGATGCCAGCTCCTTTCATTCAGTCAGTAGCTTCAAACATTTCTGGTATATGAAAAACATGTTTTTCAATGGCAAAAATCAATGAATATTGTAAATGCACAAACAGTAATATCTCCACATTGCAAGGTGCAATTCTGAAATTTTTTGCTTTTTCCTGTTAATCCTAGCATGATAAAGAAGATTCAAAGAGAGTGAGATGCCAGCTCCTTTCATTCAGTCAGTAGCTTCAAACATTTCTGGTATATGAAAAACATGTTTTTCAATGGCAAAAATCAATGAATATTG
>NW_027369988.1:0-38941 GCF_046119375.1 Phyllobates terribilis
ATAAAACAACATAAATACAATTTAATAAAGCATACGATAAAACAACATAAATACAATTTAATAAAGCATAGGATAAAACAACATAAATACAATTTAATTAAGCATAGGATAAAACAACATAAATACAATTAAATAAAGGATAGGATAAAACAACATAAACACAATTTAATAAATCATTGGATAAAACAACATATATACAATTTAATAAAGCATACGATAAAACAACATAATACAATTTAATAAAGCATACGATAAAACAACATAAATACAATTTAATAAAGCATAGGATAAAACAACATAAATACAATTTAATAAAGCAAAGGTTAAAGCAACATAAATACAATTTAATAAAGCATAGGATAAAACAACATAAATACAATTTAATAAAGCATAGGTTAAAACAACATAAATACAATTTAATAAAGCATAGGTTAAAACAACATAAAAACAATTTAATAAAGCATAGGATAAAACAACATAAATACAATTTAATAAAGCATAGGATAAAACAACATAAATGCACTTTAATAAAGCATACGATAAAACAACATAAATACAATTTAATAAAGCATAGGATAAAACAACATAAATACAATTTAATAAAGCATAGGATAAAACAACATAAATACAATTTCATAAAGCATAGGATAAAACAACATAAATACAATGTAATAAAGCATAGGATAAAACAACATAAATACAATTTAATAAAGCATAGGATAAAACAACATAAACACAATTTAATAAAGCATAGGATAAAACAACATAAATACAATTTAATAAAGCATACGATAAAACAACATAAATACAATTTAATAAAGCATAGGATAAAACAACATAAATGCACTTTAATAAAGCATACGATAAAACAACATAAATACAATTTAATAAAGCATAGGATAAAACAACATAAATACAATTTAATAAAGCATAGGATAAAACAACATAAATACAATTTAATAAAGCATAGGTTAAAACAACATAAACACAATTTAATAAAGCATAGGACAAAACAAGATAAATACAATTTAATAAAGCATAGGATAAAACAACATATATACAATTTAATAAAGCATAGGATAAAACAACATAAATACAATTTAATAAAACATGGGTTAAAACAACATAAATACAATTTAATAAAGCATAGGATAAAACAAAATAAACACAATTTAATAAAGCATAGGATAAAACAACATAAATGCAATTTAATAAAGCATACGATAAAACAACATAAATACAATTTAATAAAGCATAGGATAAAACAACATAAATACAATTTAATTAAGCATAGGATAATACAACATAAATACAATTTAATAAAGCATAGGATAAAACAACATAAATACAATTTAATAAAGCATAGGATAAAACAACATAAATGCACTTTAATAAAGCATACGATAAAACAACATAAATACAATTTAATAAAGCATAGGATAAAACAACATAAATACAATTTAATAAAGCATAGGATAAAACAACATAAATACAATTTCATAAAGCATAGGATAAAACAACATAAATACAATTTAATAAAGCACAGGATAAAACAACATAAATACAATTTAATAAAGCATAGGATAAAACAACATAAACACAATTTAATAAAGCATAGGATAAAACAACATAAATACAATTTAATAAAGCATAGGATAAAACAACATAAATACAATTTAATAAAGCATAGGTTAAAACAACATAAATACAATTTAATAAAGCATAGGACAAAACAAGATAAATACAATTTAATAAAGCATAGGATAAAACAACATATATACAATTTAATAAAGCATAGGATAAAACAACATAAATACAATTTAATACAACATGGGTTAAAACAACATAAATACAATTTAATAAAGCATAGGTTAAAACAACATAAATACAATTTAATAAAGCATAGGTTAAAACAACATAAATACAATTTAATAAAGCATAGGATAAAACAAAATAAACCCAATTTAATAAAGCATAGGATAAAACAAAATAAACCCAATTTAATAAAGCATAGGATAAAACAACATAAATACAATTTAATAAAGCATAGCATAAAACAACATGAATACAATTTAATTAAGCATAGGATAAAACAACATAAATACAATTTAATAAAGCATAGGATAAAACAACATAAATACAATTTAATAAAGCATAGGATAAAACAACATAAACACAATTTAATAAAGCATAGGATAAAACAACATAAATACAATTTAATAAAGCATAGGATAAAACAACATAAACACAATTTAATAAAGCATAGGATAAAACAACATAAATACAATTTAATAAAGCATAGGTTAAAACAACATAAATATAATTTAATAAAGCATAGGACAAAACAAGATAAATACAATTTAATAAAGCATAGGATAAAACAACATAAATACAATTTAATAAAGCATAGGATAAAACAACATAAATACAATTTAATAAAGCATAGGATAAAACCACATAAATACAATTTAATAAAGCATGGGTTAACACGACATAAATACAATTTAATAAAGCATAGGATAAAACAACATAAATACAATTTAATAAAGCATAGGATAAAACAACATAAATACAATTTCATAAAGCATAGGATAAAACAACATAAATACAATTTCATAAAGCATAGGATAAAACAACATAAATACAATTTAATAAAGCATAGGATAAAACAACATAAATACAATTTAATAAAGCATAGGATAAAACAACATAAACACAATTTAATAAAGCATAGGATAAAACAACATAAATAAAATTTAATAAAGCATAGGTTAAAACAACATAAATATAATTTAATAAAGCATAGGACAAAACAACATAAATACAATTTAATAAAGCATAGGATAAAACAACATAAATACAATTTAATAAAGCATAGGATAAAACAACATAAATACAATTTAATAAAGCATAGGATAAAACCACATAAATACAATTTAATAAAGCATGGGTTAACACGACATAAATACAATTTAATAAAGCATAGGATAAAACAACATAAACACAATTTAATAAATCATAGGATAAAACAACATATATACAATTTAATAAAGCATACGATAAAACAACATAATACAATTTAATAAAGCATACGATAAAACAACATAAATACAATTTAATAAAGCATAGGATAAAACAACATAAATACAATTTAATGAAGCATAGGATAAAACAACATAAATACAATTTCATAAAGCATAGGATAAAACAACATAAATACAATTTCATAAAGCATAGGATAAAACAACATAAATACAATTTAATAAAGCATAGGATAAAACAACATAAATACAATTTAATAAAGCATAGGATAAAACAACATAAACACAATTTAATAAAGCATAGGATAAAACAACATAAATACAATTTAATAAAGCATAGGTTAAAACAACATAAATATAATTTAATAAAGCATAGGACAAAACAAGATAAATACAATTTAATAAAGCATAGGATAAAACAACATAAATACAATTTAATAAAGCATAGGATAAAACAACATAAATACAATTTAATAAAGCATAGGATAAAACAACATAAGTACAATTTAATAAAGCATAGGATAAAACAACATAAATACAATTTAATAAAGCATGGGTTAAAACAACATAAATACAATTTAATAAAGCATAGGACAAAACAACATTAATACAATTTATTAAAGCATAGGATAAAACAAAATAAATACAATTTAATAAAGCATAGGATAAAACAACATAAATACAATTTAATAAAGCATAGGATAAAACAACATAAATACAATTTAATAAAGCACAGGATAAAACAACATAAATACAATTTAATAAAGCATGGGTTAAAACAACATAAATACAATTTAATAAAGCATAGGATAAAACAACATAAATACAATTTAATAAAGCATAGGTTAAAACAACATAAATACAATTTAATAAAGCATAGGACAAAACAAGATAAATACAATTTAATAAAGCATAGGATAAAACAACATATATACAATTTAATAAAGCATAGGATAAAACAACATAAATACAATTTAATACAACATGGGTTAAAACAACATAAATACAATTTAATAAAGCATAGGATAAAACAAAATAAACACAATTTAATAAAGCATAGGATAAAACAACATAAATACAATTTAATAAAGCATACGATAAAACAACATAAATACAATTTAATAAAGCATAGGATAAAACAACATAAATACAATTTAATTAAGCATAGGATAAAACAACATAAATACAATTAAATAAAGGATAGGATAAAACAACATAAACACAATTTAATAAATCATTGGATAAAACAACATATATACAATTTAATAAAGCATACGATAAAACAACATAATACAATTTAATAAAGCATACGATAAAACAACATAAATACAATTTAATAAAGCATAGGATAAAACAACATAAATACAATTTAATAAAGCAAAGGTTAAAGCAACATAAATACAATTTAATAAAGCATAGGATAAAACAACATAAATACAATTTAATAAAGCATAGGTTAAAACAACATAAATACAATTTAATAAAGCATAGGTTAAAACAACATAAAAACAATTTAATAAAGCATAGGATAAAACAACATAAATACAATTTAATAAAGCATAGGATAAAACAACATAAATGCACTTTAATAAAGCATACGATAAAACAACATAAATACAATTTAATAAAGCATAGGATAAAACAACATAAATACAATTTAATAAAGCATAGGATAAAACAACATAAATACAATTTCATAAAGCATAGGATAAAACAACATAAATACAATGTAATAAAGCATAGGATAAAACAACATAAATACAATTTAATAAAGCATAGGATAAAACAACATAAACACAATTTAATAAAGCATAGGATAAAACAACATAAATACAATTTAATAAAGCATACGATAAAACAACATAAATACAATTTAATAAAGCATAGGATAAAACAACATAAATGCACTTTAATAAAGCATACGATAAAACAACATAAATACAATTTAATAAAGCATAGGATAAAACAACATAAATACAATTTAATAAAGCATAGGATAAAACAACATAAATACAATTTAATAAAGCATAGGTTAAAACAACATAAACACAATTTAATAAAGCATAGGACAAAACAAGATAAATACAATTTAATAAAGCATAGGATAAAACAACATATATACAATTTAATAAAGCATAGGATAAAACAACATAAATACAATTTAATAAAACATGGGTTAAAACAACATAAATACAATTTAATAAAGCATAGGATAAAACAAAATAAACACAATTTAATAAAGCATAGGATAAAACAACATAAATGCAATTTAATAAAGCATACGATAAAACAACATAAATACAATTTAATAAAGCATAGGATAAAACAACATAAATACAATTTAATTAAGCATAGGATAATACAACATAAATACAATTTAATAAAGCATAGGATAAAACAACATAAATACAATTTAATAAAGCATAGGATAAAACAACATAAATGCACTTTAATAAAGCATACGATAAAACAACATAAATACAATTTAATAAAGCATAGGATAAAACAACATAAATACAATTTAATAAAGCATAGGATAAAACAACATAAATACAATTTCATAAAGCATAGGATAAAACAACATAAATACAATTTAATAAAGCACAGGATAAAACAACATAAATACAATTTAATAAAGCATAGGATAAAACAACATAAACACAATTTAATAAAGCATAGGATAAAACAACATAAATACAATTTAATAAAGCATAGGATAAAACAACATAAATACAATTTAATAAAGCATAGGTTAAAACAACATAAATACAATTTAATAAAGCATAGGACAAAACAAGATAAATACAATTTAATAAAGCATAGGATAAAACAACATATATACAATTTAATAAAGCATAGGATAAAACAACATAAATACAATTTAATACAACATGGGTTAAAACAACATAAATACAATTTAATAAAGCATAGGTTAAAACAACATAAATACAATTTAATAAAGCATAGGTTAAAACAACATAAATACAATTTAATAAAGCATAGGATAAAACAAAATAAACCCAATTTAATAAAGCATAGGATAAAACAAAATAAACCCAATTTAATAAAGCATAGGATAAAACAACATAAATACAATTTAATAAAGCATAGCATAAAACAACATGAATACAATTTAATTAAGCATAGGATAAAACAACATAAATACAATTTAATAAAGCATAGGATAAAACAACATAAATACAATTTAATAAAGCATAGGATAAAACAACATAAACACAATTTAATAAAGCATAGGATAAAACAACATAAATACAATTTAATAAAGCATAGGATAAAACAACATAAACACAATTTAATAAAGCATAGGATAAAACAACATAAATACAATTTAATAAAGCATAGGTTAAAACAACATAAATATAATTTAATAAAGCATAGGACAAAACAAGATAAATACAATTTAATAAAGCATAGGATAAAACAACATAAATACAATTTAATAAAGCATAGGATAAAACAACATAAATACAATTTAATAAAGCATAGGATAAAACCACATAAATACAATTTAATAAAGCATGGGTTAACACGACATAAATACAATTTAATAAAGCATAGGATAAAACAACATAAATACAATTTAATAAAGCATAGGATAAAACAACATAAATACAATTTCATAAAGCATAGGATAAAACAACATAAATACAATTTCATAAAGCATAGGATAAAACAACATAAATACAATTTAATAAAGCATAGGATAAAACAACATAAATACAATTTAATAAAGCATAGGATAAAACAACATAAACACAATTTAATAAAGCATAGGATAAAACAACATAAATAAAATTTAATAAAGCATAGGTTAAAACAACATAAATATAATTTAATAAAGCATAGGACAAAACAACATAAATACAATTTAATAAAGCATAGGATAAAACAACATAAATACAATTTAATAAAGCATAGGATAAAACAACATAAATACAATTTAATAAAGCATAGGATAAAACCACATAAATACAATTTAATAAAGCATGGGTTAACACGACATAAATACAATTTAATAAAGCATAGGATAAAACAACATAAACACAATTTAATAAATCATAGGATAAAACAACATATATACAATTTAATAAAGCATACGATAAAACAACATAATACAATTTAATAAAGCATACGATAAAACAACATAAATACAATTTAATAAAGCATAGGATAAAACAACATAAATACAATTTAATGAAGCATAGGATAAAACAACATAAATACAATTTCATAAAGCATAGGATAAAACAACATAAATACAATTTCATAAAGCATAGGATAAAACAACATAAATACAATTTAATAAAGCATAGGATAAAACAACATAAATACAATTTAATAAAGCATAGGATAAAACAACATAAACACAATTTAATAAAGCATAGGATAAAACAACATAAATACAATTTAATAAAGCATAGGTTAAAACAACATAAATATAATTTAATAAAGCATAGGACAAAACAAGATAAATACAATTTAATAAAGCATAGGATAAAACAACATAAATACAATTTAATAAAGCATAGGATAAAACAACATAAATACAATTTAATAAAGCATAGGATAAAACAACATAAGTACAATTTAATAAAGCATAGGATAAAACAACATAAATACAATTTAATAAAGCATGGGTTAAAACAACATAAATACAATTTAATAAAGCATAGGACAAAACAACATTAATACAATTTATTAAAGCATAGGATAAAACAAAATAAATACAATTTAATAAAGCATAGGATAAAACAACATAAATACAATTTAATAAAGCATAGGATAAAACAACATAAATACAATTTAATAAAGCACAGGATAAAACAACATAAATACAATTTAATAAAGCATGGGTTAAAACAACATAAATACAATTTAATAAAGCATAGGACAAAACAACATAAATACAATTTAATAAAGCATAGGATAAAACCACATAAATACAATTTAATAAAGCATAGGATAAAACAACATAAATACAATTTAATAAATCATAGGATAAAACCACATAAATACAATTTAATAAAGCATAGAACAAAACAACATAAATACAATTTAATAAAGCATAGGATAAAACCACATAAATACAATTTAATAAAGCATGGGTTAACACGACATAAATACAATTTAATAAAGCATAGGATAAAACAACATAAACACAATTTAATAAATCATAGGATAAAACAACATATATACAATTTAATACAGCATACGATAAAACAACATAATACAATTTAATAAAGCATACGATAAAACAACATAAATACAATTTAATAAAGCATAGGATAAAACAACATAAATACAATTTAATAAAGCAAAGGTTAAAGCAACATAAATACAATTTAATAAAGCATAGGATAAAACCACATAAATACAATTTAATAAAGCATGGGTTAACACGACATAAATACAATTTAATAAAGCATAGGATAAAACAACATAAACACAATTTAATAAATCATAGGATAAAACAACATATATACAATTTAATAAAGCATACGATAAAACAACATAATACAATTTAATAAAGCATACGATAAAACAACATAAATACAATTTAATAAAGCATAGGATAAAACAACATAAATACAATTTAATAAAGCAAAGGTTAAAGCAACATAAATACAATTTAATAAAGCATAGGATAAAACAACATAAATACAATTTAATAAAGCATAGGTTAAAACAACATAAATACAATTTAATAAAGCATAGGTTAAAACAACATATATACAATTTAATAAAGCATAGGATAAAACAACATAAATACAATTTAATAAAGCATAGGATAAAACAACATAAATACAATTTAATAAAGCATAGGATAAAACAACATAAATACAATTTAATAAAGCATAGGTTAAAACAAGATAAATACAATTTAATAAAGCATAGGGCAAAACAAGATAAATACAATTTAATAAAGCATAGGATAAAACAACATATATTCAATTTAATAAAGCATAGGATAAAACAACATAAATACAATTTAATAAAGCATAGGATAAAACCACATAAATACAATTTAATAAAGCATGGGTTAAAACAACATTAATACAATTTAATAAAGCATAGGATAAAACAACATAAACACAATTTAATAAAGCATAGGATAAAACAACATAAATACAATTTAATAAAGCATATGATAAAACAACATAATACAATTTAATAAAGCATAGGATAAAACAACATAAATACAATTTAATAAAGCATAGGATAAAACAACATAAATACAATTTAATAAAGCATAGGATAAAACAACATAAATACAATTTAATAAAGCATAGGATAAAACAACATAAATACAATTTAATAAAGCATAGGTTAAAACAACATAAATACAATTTAATAAAGCATAGGTTAAAACAACATAAATACAATTTAATAAAGCATAGGATAAAACAACATAAAAACAATTTAATAAAGCATAGGATAAAACAACATAAATACAATTTAATAAAGCATAGGTTAAAATAACATAAAAACAATTTAATAAAGCATAGGATAAAACAACATAAATACAATTTAATAAAGCATAGGTTAAAATAACATAAATACAATTTAATAAAGCATAGGACAAAACAAGATAAATACAATTTAATAAAGCATAGGATAAAACAACATATATACAATTTAATAAAGCATAGGATAAAACAACATAAATACAATTTAATAAAACATGGGTTAAAACAACATAAATACAATTTAATAAAGCATAGGATAAAACAAAATAAACCCAATTTAATAAAGCATAGGATAAAACAAAATAAACCCAATTTAATAAAGCATAGGATAAAACAACATAAATACAATTTAATAAAGCATAGCATAAAACAACATGAATACAATTTAATTAAGCATAGGATAAAACAACATAAATACAATTTAATAAAGCATAGGATAAAACAACATAAATACAATTTAATAAAGCATAGGATAAAACAACATAAATGCACTTTAATAAAGCATAGGATAAAACAACATAAATACAATTTAATAAAGCATAGGATAAAACAACATAAATACAATTTAATAAAGCATAGGATAAAACAACATAAATACAATTTCATAAAGCATAGGATAAAACAACATAAATACAATTTCATAAAGCATAGGATAAAACAACATAAATACAATTTAATAAAGCATAGGATAAAACAACATAAATACAATTTAATAAAGCATAGGATAAAACAACATAAATACAATTTAATAAAGCATAGGTTAAAACAAGATAAATACAATTTAATAAAGCATAGGGCAAAACAAGATAAATACAATTTAATAAAGCATAGGATAAAACAACATATATTCAATTTAATAAAGCATAGGATAAAACAACATAAATACAATTTAATAAAGCATAGGATAAAACCACATAATACAATTTAATAAAGCATGGGTTAAAACAACATTAATACAATTTAATAAAGCATAGGATAAAACAACATAAACACAATTTAATAAAGCATAGGATAAAACAACATAAATACAATTTAATAAAGCATATGATAAAACAACATAATACAATTTAATAAAGCATAGGATAAAACAACATAAATACAATTTAATAAAGCATAGGATAAAACAACATAAATACAATTTAATAAAGCATAGGATAAAACAACATAAATACAATTTAATAAAGCATAGGATAAAACAACATAAATACAATTTAATAAAGCATAGGTTAAAACAACATAAATACAATTTAATAAAGCATAGGTTAAAACAACATAAATACAATTTAATAAAGCATAGGATAAAACAACATAAAAACAATTTAATAAAGCATAGGATAAAACAACATAAATACAATTTAATAAAGCATAGGTTAAAATAACATAAATACAATTTAATAAAGCATAGGACAAAACAAGATAAATACAATTTAATAAAGCATAGGATAAAACAACATATATACAATTTAATAAAGCATAGGATAAAACAACATAAATACAATTTAATAAAACATGGGTTAAAACAACATAAATACAATTTAATAAAGCATAGGATAAAACAAAATAAACCCAATTTAATAAAGCATAGGATAAAACAAAATAAACCCAATTTAATAAAGCATAGGATAAAACAACATAAATACAATTTAATAAAGCATAGCATAAAACAACATGAATACAATTTAATTAAGCATAGGATAAAACACATAAATACAATTTCATAAAGCATAGGATAAAACAACATAAATACAATTTAATAAAGCATAGGATAAAACCACATAAATACAATTTAATTAAAGCATGGGATAAAACAACATTAATACAATTTAATAAAGCAATAGGATAAAACAACATAAACACAATTTAATAAAGCATAGGATAAAACAACATAAATACAATTTAATAAAGCATATGATAAAACAACATAATACAATTTAATAAAGCATAGGATAAAACAACATAAATACAATTTAATAAAGCATAGGATAAAACAACATAAATACAATTTAATAAAGCATAGGATAAAACAACATAAATACAATTTAATAAAGCATAGGATAAAACAACATAAATACAATTTAATAAAGCATAGGATAAAACAACATAAATACAATTTAATAAAGCATAGGTTAAAACAACATAAATACAATTTAATAAAGCATAGGTTAAAACAACATAAATACAATTTAATAAAGCATAGGATAAAACAACATAAAAACAATTTAATAAAGCATAGGATAAAACAACATAAATACAATTTAATAAAGCATAGGTTAAAATAACATAAATACAATTTAATAAAGCATAGGACAAAACAAGATAAATACAATTTAATAAAGCATAGGATAAAACAACATATATACAATTTAATAAAGCATAGGATAAAACAACATAAATACAATTTAATAAAACATGGGTTAAAACAACATAAATACAATTTAATAAAGCATAGGATAAAACAAAATAACCCAATTTAATAAAGCATAGGATAAAACAAAATAAACCCAATTTAATAAAGCATAGGATAAAACAACATAAATACAATTTATTAATAAAGCATAGCATAAAACAACATGAATACAATTTAATTAAGCATAGGATAAAACAACATAAATACAATTTAATAAAGCATAGGATAAAACAACATAAATACAATTTAATAAAGCATAGGATAAAACAACATAAATGCACTTTAATAAAGCATAGGATAAAACAACATAAATACAATTTAATAAAGCATAGGATAAAACAACATAAATACAATTTAATAAAGCATAGGATAAAACAACATAAATACAATTTCATAAAGCATAGGATAAAACAACATAAATACAATTTCATAAAGCATAGGATAAAACAACATAAATACAATTTAATAAAGCATAGGATAAAACAACATAAACACAATTTAATAAAGCATAGGATAAAACAACATAAATACAATTTAATAAAGCATAGGTTAAAACAACATAAATATAATTTAATAAAGCATAGGACAAAACAAGATAAATACAATTTAATAAAGCATAGGACAAAACAAGATAAATACAATTTAATAAAGCATAGGATAAAACCACATAAATACAATTTAATAAAGCATGGGTTAACACGACATAAATACAATTTAATAAAGCATAGGATAAAACAACATAAACACAATTTAATAAATCATAGGATAAAACAACATATATACAATTTAATAAAGCATACGATAAAACAACATAATACAATTTAATAAAGCATACGATAAAACAACATAAATACAATTTAATAAAGCATAGGATAAAACAACATAAATACAATTTAATAAAGCAAAGGTTAAAGCAACATAAATACAATTTAATAAAGCATAGGATAAAACAACATAAATACAATTTAATAAAGCATAGGTTAAAACAACATAAATACAATTTAATAAAGCATAGGTTAAAACAACATATATACAATTTAATAAAGCATAGGATAAAACAACATAAATACAATTTAATAAAGCATAGGATAAAACAACATAAATACAATTTAATAAAGCATAGGATAAAACAACATAAATACAATTTAATAAAGCATAGGTTAAAACAAGATAAATACAATTTAATAAAGCATAGGACAAAACAAGATAAATACAATTTAATAAAGCATAGGATAAAACAACATATATTCAATTTAATAAAGCATAGGATAAAACAACATAAATACAATTTAATAAAACATGGGTTAAAACAACATAAATACAATTTAATAAAGCATAGGATAAAACAACATAAATACAATTTAATAAATCATGGGTTAAAACAACATAAATACAATTTAATAAAGCATTCGACAAAACAAAATAAATGCAATTTAATAAAGCATAGGATAAAACAACATAAATACAATTTAATAAAGCATAGGATAAAACAACATAAATACAATTTAATAAAGCATAGGATAAAACCACATAAATACAATTTAATAAAGCATGGGTTAAAACAACATTAATACAATTTAATAAAGCATAGGATAAAACAACATAAACACAATTTAATAAAGCATAGGATAAAACAACATAAATACAATTTAATAAAGCATATGATAAAACAACATAATACAATTTAATAAAGCATAGGATAAAACAACATAAATACAATTTAATAAAGCATAGGATAAAACAACATAAATACAATTTAATAAAGCATAGGATAAAACAACATAAATACAATTTAATAAAGCATAGGATAAAACAACATAAATACAATTTAATAAAGCATAGGATAAAACAACATAAATACAATTTAATAAAGCATAGGTTAAAACAACATAAATACAATTTAATAAAGCATAGGTTAAAACAACATAAATACAATTTAATAAAGCATAGGATAAAACAACATAAAAACAATTTAATAAAGCATAGGATAAAACAACATAAATACAATTTAATAAAGCATAGGATAAAACAAGATAAATACAATTTAATAAAGCATAGGTTAAAATAACATAAATACAATTTAATAAAGCATAGGACAAAACAAGATAAATACAATTTAATAAAGCATAGGATAAAACAACATATATACAATTTAATAAAGCATAGGATAAAACAACATAAATACAATTTAATAAAACATGGGTTAAAACAACATAAATGCACTTTAATAAAGCATACGATAAAACAACATAAATACAATTTAATAAAGCATAGCATAAAACAACATGAATACAATTTAATTAAGCATAGGATAAAACAACATAAATACAATTTAATAAAGCATAGGATAAAACAACATAAATACAATTTAATAAAGCATAGGATAAAACAACATAAATGCACTTTAATAAAGCATACGATAAAACAACATAAATACAATTTAATAAAGCATAGGATAAAACAACATAAATACAATTTAATAAAGCATAGGAAAAAACTACATAAATACAATTTCATAAAGCATAGGATAAAACAACATAAATACAATTTCATAAAGCATAGGATAAAACAACATAAATACAATTTAATAAAGCATAGGATAAAACAACATAAATACAATTTAATAAAGCATTGGATAAAACAACATAAACACAATTTAATAAAGCATAGGATAAAACAACATAAATACAATTTAATAAAGCATAGGTTAAAACAACATAAATATAATTTAATAAAGCATAGGACAAAACAAGATAAATACAATTTAATAAAGCATAGGATAAAACAACATAAATACAATTTAATAAAGCATAGGATAAAACCACATAAATGCAATTTAATAAAGCATGGGTTAAAACAACATTAATACAATTTAATAAAGCATAGGATAAAACAACATAAACACAATTTAATAAAGCATAGGATAAAACAACATAAATACAATTTAATAAAGCATATGATAAAACAACATAATACAATTTAATAAAGCATAGGATAAAACAACATAAATACAATTTAATAAAGCATAGGATAAAACAACATAAATACAATTTAATAAAGCATAGGATAAAACAACATAAATACAATTTAATAAAGCATAGGATAAAACAACATAAATACAATTTAATAAAGCATAGGATAAAACAACATAAATACAATTTAATAAAGCATAGGATAAAACAACATAAATACAATTTAATAAAGCATAGGATAAAACCACATAAATACAATTTAATAAAGCATGGGTTAACACGACATAAATACAATTTAATAAAGCATAGGATAAAACAACATAAACACAATTTAATAAATCATAGGATAAAACAACATATATACAATTTAATAAAGCATACGATAAAACAACATAATACAATTTAATAAAGCATACGATAAAACAACATAATACAATTTAATAAAGCATAGGATAAAACAACATAAATACAATTTAATGAAGCATACGATAAAACAACATAAATACAATTTCATAAAGCATAGGATAAAACAACATAAATACAATTTCATAAAGCATAGGATAAAACAACATAAATACAATTTAATAAAGCATAGGATAAAACAACATAAATACAATTTAATAAAGCATAGGATAAAACAACATAAACACAATTTAATAAAGCATAGGATAAAACAACATAAATACAATTTAATAAAGCATAGGTTAAAACAACATAAATATAATTTAATAAAGCATAGGACAAAACAAGATAAATACAATTTAATAAAGCATAGGAAAAAACAACATACATACAATTTAATAAAGCATAGGATAAAACAACATAAATACAATTTAATAAAGCATAGGATAAAACAACATAAGTACAATTTAATAAAGCATAGGATAAAACAACATAAATACAATTTAATAAAGCATGGGTTAAAACAACATAAATACAATTTAATAAAGCATAGGACAAAACAACATTAATACAATTTATT
Organism: Phyllobates terribilis; assembly: GCF_046119375.1. NCBI lineage: Eukaryota > Metazoa > Chordata > Amphibia > Anura > Dendrobatidae > Phyllobates > Phyllobates terribilis. The sequence continues at coordinate 15,891 of NW_027369988.1, forward strand.
AAAGCATAGGATAAAACAACATAAATACAATTTAATAAAGCACAGGATAAAACAACATAAATACAATTTAATAAAGCATGGGTTAAAACAACATAAATACAATTTAATAAAGCATAGGACAAAACAACATAAATACAATTTAATAAAGCATAGGATAAAACCACATAAATACAATTTAATAAAGCATAGGATAAAACAACATAAATACAATTTCATAAAGCATAGGATAAAACAACATAAATACAATTTAATAAAGCATAGGATAAAACAACATAAATACAATTTAATAAAGCATAGGATAAAACAACATAAATACAATTTAATAAAGCACAGGATAAAACAACATAAATACAATTTAATAAAGCATGGGTTAAAACAACATAAATACAATTTAATAAAGCATAGGACAAAACAACATAAATACAATTTAATAAAGCATAGGATAAAACCACATAAATACAATTTAATAAAGCATAGGATAAAACAACATAAATACAATTTAATAAATCATAGGATAAAACCACATAAATACAATTTAATAAAGCATAGAACAAACCAACATAAATACAATTTAATAAAGCATAGGATAAAACCACATAAATACAATTTAATAAAGCATGGGTTAACACGACATAAATACAATTTAATAAAGCATAGGATAAAACAACATAAACACAATTTAATAAATCATAGGATAAAACAACATATATACAATTTAATACAGCATACGATAAAACAACATAATACAATTTAATAAAGCATACGATAAAACAACATAAATACAATTTAATAAAGCATAGGATAAAACAACATAAATACAATTTAATAAAGCAAAGGTTAAAGCAACATAAATACAATTTAATAAAGCATAGGATAAAACCACATAAATACAATTTAATAAAGCATGGGTTAACACGACATAAATACAATTTAATAAAGCATAGGATAAAACAACATAAACACAATTTAATAAATCATAGGATAAAACAACATATATACAATTTAATAAAGCATACGATAAAACAACATAATACAATTTAATAAAGCATACGATAAAACAACATAAATACAAGTTAATAAAGCATAGGATAAAACAACATAAATACAATTTAATAAAGCAAAGGTTAAAGCAACATAAATACAATTTAATAAAGCATAGGATAAAACAACATAAATACAATTTAATAAAGCATAGGTTAAAACAACATAAATACAATTTAATAAAGCATAGGTTAAAACAACATATATACAATTTAATAAAGCATAGGATAAAACAACATAAATACAATTTAATAAAGCATAGGATAAAACAACATAAATACAATTTAATAAAGCATAGGATAAAACAACATAAATACAATTTAATAAAGCATAGGTTAAAACAAGATAAATACAATTTAATAAAGCATAGGGCAAAACAAGATAAATACAATTTAATAAAGCATAGGATAAAACAACATATATTCAATTTAATAAAGCATAGGATAAAACAACATAAATACAATTTAATAAAACATGGGTTAAAACAACATAAATACAATTTAATAAAGCATAGGAAAAAACAACATAAATACAATTTAATAAATCATGGGTTAAAACAACATAAATACAATTTAATAAAGCATTCGACAAAACAAAATAAATGCAATTTAATAAAGCATAGAATAAAACAACATAAATACAATTTAATAAAGCATAGGATAAAACAACATAAATACAATTTAATAAAGCATAGGATAAAACCACATAAATACAATTTAATAAAGCATGGGTTAAAACAACATTAATACAATTTAATAAAGCATAGGATAAAACAACATAAACACAATTTAATAAAGCATAGGATAAAACAACATAAATACAATTTAATAAAGCATATGATAAAACAACATAATACAATTTAATAAAGCATAGGATAAAACAACATAAATACAATTTAATAAAGCATAGGATAAAACAACATAAATACAATTTAATAAAGCATAGGATAAAACAACATAAATACAATTTAATAAAGCATAGGATAAAACAACATAAATACAATTTAATAAAGCATAGGATAAAACAACATAAATACAATTTAATAAAGCATAGGTTAAAACAACATAAATACAATTTAATAAAGCATAGGTTAAAACAACATAAATACAATTTAATAAAGCATAGGATAAAACAACATAAAAACAATTTAATAAAGCATAGGATAAAACAACATAAATACAATTTAATAAAGCATAGGTTAAAATAACATAAATACAATTTAATAAAGCATAGGACAAAACAAGATAAATACAATTTAATAAAGCATAGGATAAAACAACATATATACAATTTAATAAAGCATAGGATAAAACAACATAAATACAATTTAATAAAACATGGGTTAAAACAACATAAATACAATTTAATAAAGCATAGGATAAAACAAAATAAACCCAATTTAATAAAGCATAGGATAAAACAAAATAAACCCAATTTAATAAAGCATAGGATAAAACAACATAAATACAATTTAATAAAGCATAGCATAAAACAACATGAATACAATTTAATTAAGCATAGGATAAAACAACATAAATACAATTTAATAAAGCATAGGATAAAACAACATAAATACAATTTAATAAAGCATAGGATAAAACAACATAAATGCACTTTAATAAAGCATAGGATAAAACAACATAAATACAATTTAATAAAGCATAGGATAAAACAACATAAATACAATTTAATAAAGCATAGGATAAAACAACATAAATACAATTTCATAAAGCATAGGATAAAACAACATAAATACAATTTCATAAAGCATAGGATAAAACAACATAAATACAATTTAATAAAGCATAGGATAAAACAACATAAACACAATTTAATAAAGCATAGGATAAAACAACATAAATACAATTTAATAAAGCATAGGTTAAAACAACATAAATATAATTTAATAAAGCATAGGACAAAACAAGATAAATACAATTTAATAAAGCATAGGACAAAACAAGATAAATACAATTTAATAAAGCATAGGATAAAACCACATAAATACAATTTAATAAAGCATGGGTTAACACGACATAAATACAATTTAATAAAGCATAGGATAAAACAACATAAACACAATTTAATAAATCATAGGATAAAACAACATATATACAATTTAATAAAGCATACGATAAAACAACATAATACAATTTAATAAAGCATACGATAAAACAACATAAATACAATTTAATAAAGCATAGGATAAAACAACATAAATACAATTTAATAAAGCAAAGGTTAAAGCAACATAAATACAATTTAATAAAGCATAGGATAAAACAACATAAATACAATTTAATAAAGCATAGGTTAAAACAACATAAATACAATTTAATAAAGCATAGTTTAAAACAACATATATACAATTTAATAAAGCATAGGATAAAACAACATAAATACAATTTAATAAAGCATAGGATAAAACAACATAAATACAATTTAATAAAGCATAGGATAAAACAACATAAATACAATTTAATAAAGCATAGGTTAAAACAAGATAAATACAATTTAATAAAGCATAGGACAAAACAAGATAAATACAATTTAATAAAGCATAGGATACAACAACATATATTCAATTTAATAAAGCATAGGATAAAACAACATAAATACAATTTAATAAAACATGGGTTAAAACAACATAAATACAATTTAATAAAGCATAGGATAAAACAACATAAATACAATTTAATAAATCATGGGTTAAAACAACATAAATACAATTTAATAAAGCATTCGACAAAACAAAATAAATGCAATTTAATAAAGCATAGGATAAAACAACATAAATACAATTTAATAAAACATGGGTTAAAACAACATAAATACAATTTAATAAAGCATAGGATAAAACAACATAAATACAATTTAATAAATCATGGGTTAAAACAACATAAATACAATTTAATAAAGCATTCGACAAAACAAAATAAATGCAATTTAATAAAGCATAGGATAAAACAACATAAATACAATTTAATAAAGCATAGGATAAAACAACATAAATACAATTTAATAAAGCATAGGATAAAACCACATAAATACAATTTAATAAAGCATGGGTTAAAACAACATTAATACAATTTAATAAAGCATAGGATAAAACAACATAAACACAATTTAATAAAGCATAGGATAAAACAACATAAATACAATTTAATAAAGCATATGATAAAACAACATAATACAATTTAATAAAGCATAGGATAAAACAACATAAATACAATTTAATAAAGCATAGGATAAAACAACATAAATACAATTTAATAAAGCATAGGATAAAACAACATAAATACAATTTAATAAAGCATAGGATAAAACAACATAAATACAATTTAATAAAGCATAGGATAAAACAACATAAATACAATTTAATAAAGCATAGGTTAAAACAACATAAATACAATTTAATAAAGCATAGGTTAAAACAACATAAATACAATTTAATAAAGCATAGGATAAAACAACATAAAAACAATTTAATAAAGCATAGGATAAAACAACATAAATACAATTTAATAAAGCATAGGTTAAAATAACATAAATACAATTTAATAAAGCATAGGACAAAACAAGATAAATACAATTTAATAAAGCATAGGATAAAACAACATATATACAATTTAATAAAGCATAGGATAAAACAACATAAATACAATTTAATAAAACATGGGTTAAAACAACATAAATACAATTTAATAAAGCATAGGATAAAACAAAATAAACCCAATTTAATAAAGCATAGGATAAAACAAAATAAACCCAATTTAATAAAGCATAGGATAAAACAACATAAATACAATTTAATAAAGCATAGCATAAAACAACATGAATACAATTTAATTAAGCATAGGATAAAACAACATAAATACAATTTAATAAAGCATAGGATAAAACAACATAAATACAATTTAATAAAGCATAGGATAAAACAACATAAATGCACTTTAATAAAGCATAGGATAAAACAACATAAATACAATTTAATAAAGCATAGGATAAAACAACATAAATACAATTTAATAAAGCATAGGATAAAACAACATAAATACAATTTCATAAAGCATAGGATAAAACAACATAAATACAATTTCATAAAGCATAGGATAAAACAACATAAATACAATTTAATAAAGCATAGGATAAAACAACATAAACACAATTTAATAAAGCATAGGATAAAACAACATAAATACAATTTAATAAAGCATAGGTTAAAACAACATAAATATAATTTAATAAAGCATAGGACAAAACAAGATAAATACAATTTAATAAAGCATAGGACAAAACAAGATAAATACAATTTAATAAAGCATAGGATAAAACCACATAAATACAATTTAATAAAGCATGGGTTAACACGACATAAATACAATTTAATAAAGCATAGGATAAAACAACATAAACACAATTTAATAAATCATAGGATAAAACAACATATATACAATTTAATAAAGCATACGATAAAACAACATAATACAATTTAATAAAGCATACGATAAAACAACATAAATACAATTTAATAAAGCATAGGATAAAACAACATAAATACAATTTAATAAAGCAAAGGTTAAAGCAACATAAATACAATTTAATAAAGCATAGGATAAAACAACATAAATACAATTTAATAAAGCATAGGTTAAAACAACATAAATACAATTTAATAAAGCATAGTTTAAAACAACATATATACAATTTAATAAAGCATAGGATAAAACAACATAAATACAATTTAATAAAGCATAGGATAAAACAACATAAATACAATTTAATAAAGCATAGGATAAAACAACATAAATACAATTTAATAAAGCATAGGTTAAAACAAGATAAATACAATTTAATAAAGCATAGGACAAAACAAGATAAATACAATTTAATAAAGCATAGGATAAAACAACATATATTCAATTTAATAAAGCATAGGATAAAACAACATAAATACAATTTAATAAAACATGGGTTAAAACAACATAAATACAATTTAATAAAGCATAGGATAAAACAACATAAATACAATTTAATAAATCATGGGTTAAAACAACATAAATACAATTTAATAAAGCATTCGACAAAACAAAATAAATGCAATTTAATAAAGCATAGGATAAAACAACATAAATACAATTTAATAAAGCATAGGATAAAACAACATAAATACAATTTAATAAAGCATAGGATAAAACCACATAAATACAATTTAATAAAGCATGGGTTAAAACAACATTAATACAATTTAATAAAGCATAGGATAAAACAACATAAACACAATTTAATAAAGCATAGGATAAAACAACATAAATACAATTTAATAAAGCATATGATAAAACAACATAATACAATTTAATAAAGCATAGGATAAAACAACATAAATACAATTTAATAAAGCATAGGATAAAACAACATAAATACAATTTAATAAAGCATAGGATAAAACAACATAAATACAATTTAATAAAGCATAGGATAAAACAACATAAATACAATTTAATAAAGCATAGGATAAAACAACATAAATACAATTTAATAAAGCATAGGTTAAAACAACATAAATACAATTTAATAAAGCATAGGTTAAAACAACATAAATACAATTTAATAAAGCATAGGATAAAACAACATAAAAACAATTTAATAAAGCATAGGATAAAACAACATAAATACAATTTAATAAAGCATAGGATAAAACAATATAAATACAATTTAATAAAGCATAGGTTAAAATAACATAAATACAATTTAATAAAGCATATGACAAAACAAGATAAATACAATTTAATAAAGCATAGGATAAAACAACATATATACAATTTAATAAAGCATAGGATAAAACAACATAAATACAATTTAATAAAACATGGGTTAAAACAACATAAATACAATTTAATAAAGCATAGGATAAAACAAAATAAACCCAATTTAATAAATCATAGGATAAAACAAAATAAACCCAATTTAATTAAGCATAGGATAAAACAACATAAATACAATTTAATAAAGCATAGCATAAAACAACATGAATACAATTTAATTAAGCATAGGATAAAACAACATAAATACAATTTAATAAAGCATAGGATAAAACAACATAAATACAATTTAATAAAGCATAGGATAAAACAACATAAATGCACTTTAATAAAGCATACGATAAAACAACATAAATACAATTTAATAAAGCATAGGATAAAACAACATAAATACAATTTAATAAAGCATAGGAAAAAACTACATAAATACAATTTCATAAAGCATAGGATAAAACAACATAAATACAATTTCATAAAGCATAGGATAAAACAACATAAATACAATTTAATAAAGCATAGGATAAAACAACATAAATACAATTTAATAAAGCATTGGATAAAACAACATAAACACAATTTAATAAAGCATAGGATAAAACAACATAAATACAATTTAATAAAGCATAGGTTAAAACAACATAAATATAATTTAATAAAGCATAGGACAAAACAAGATAAATACAATTTAATAAAGCATAGGATAAAACAACATAAATACAATTTAATAAAGCATGGGTTAAAACAACATTAATACAATTTAATAAAGCATAGGATAAAACAACATAAACACAATTTAATAAAGCATAGGATAAAACAACATAAATACAATTTAATAAAGCATATGATAAAACAACATAATACAATTTAATAAAGCATAGGATAAAACAACATAAATACAATTTAATAAAGCATAGGATAAAACAACATAAATACAATTTAATAAAGCATAGGATAAAACAACATAAATACAATTTAATAAAGCATAGGATAAAACAACATAAATACAATTTAATAAAGCATAGGATAAAACAACATAAATACAATTTAATAAAGCATAGGTTAAAACAACATAAATACAATTTAATAAAGCAAAGGTTAAAACAACATAAATACAATTTGATAGAGCATAGGATAAAACAACATAAAAACAATTTAATAAAGCATAGGATAAAACAACATAAATACAATTTAATAAAGCATAGGATAAAACAACATAAATACAATTTAATAAAGCATAGGTTAAAATAACATAAATACAATTTAATAAAGCATAGGACAAAACAAGATAAATACAATTTAATAAAGCATAGGATAAAACAACATATATACAATTTAATAAAGCATAGGATAAAATAACATAAATACAATTTAATGAAACATGGGTTAAAACAACATAAATACAATTTAATAAAGCATAGGATAAAACAAAATAAACCCAATTTAATAAAGCATAGGATAAAACAAAATAAACCCAATTTAATAAAGCATAGGATAAAACAACATAAATACAATTTAATAAAGCATAGCATAAAACAACATGAATACAATTTAATTAAGCATAGGATAAAACAACATAAATACAATTTAATAAAGCATAGGATAAAACAACATAAATACAATTTAATAAAGCATAGGATAAAACAACATAAATGCACTTTAATAAAGCATACGATAAAACAACATAAATACAATTTAATAAAGCATAGGATAAAACAACATAAATACAATTTAATAAAGCATAGGATAAAACAACATAAATACAATTTCATAAAGCATAGGATAAAACAACATAAATACAATTTCATAAAGCATAGGATAAAACAACATAAATACAATTTCATAAAGCATAGGATAAAACAACATAAATACAATTTAATAAAGCATAGGATAAAACAACATAAACACAATTTAATAAAGCATAGGATAAAACAACATAAACACAATTTAATAAAGCATAGGTTAAAACAACATAAATATAATTTAATAAAGCATAGGACAAAACAAGATAAATACAATTTAATAAAGCATAGGATAAAACAACATAAATACAATTTAATAAAGCATAGGATAAAACAACATAAATACAATTTAATAAATCATAGGATAAAACCACATAAATACAATTTAATAAAGCATGGGTTAACACGACATAAATACAATTTAATAAAGCATAGGATAAAACAACATAAACACAATTTAATAAATCATAGGATAAAACAACATATATACAATTTAATAAAGCATACGATAAAACAACATAATACAATTTAATAAAGCATACGATAAAACAACATAAATACAATTTAATAAAGCATAGGATAAAACAACATAAATACAATTTAATAAAGCAAAGGTTAAAGCAACATAAATACAATTTAATAAAGCATAGGATAAAGCAACATAAATACAATTTAATAAAGCACAGGTTAAAACAACATAAATACAATTTAATAAAGCATAGGTTAAAACAACATATATACAATTTAATAAAGCATAGGATAAAACAACATAAATACAATTTAATAAAGCATAGGATAAAACAACATAAATACAATTTAATAAAGCATAGGTTAAAACAAGATAAATACAATTTAATAAAGCATAGGACAAAACAAGATAAATACAATTTAATAAAGCATAGGATAAAACAGCATATATTCAATTTAATAAAGCATAGGATAAAACAACATAAATACAATTTAATAAAACATGGGTTAAAACAACATAAATACAATTTAATAAAGCATAGGATAAAACAAAATAAACACAATTTAATAAAGCATAGGATAAAACAACATAAATGCAATTTAATAAAGCATACGATAAAACAACATAAATACAATTTAATAAAGCTTAGGATAAAACAACATAAATACAATTTAATTAAGCATAGGATAATACAACATAAATACAATTTAATAAAGCATAGGATAAAACAACATAAATACAATTTAATAAAGCATAGGATAAAATAACATAAATACAATTTAATAAAGCATAAGATAAAACAACATAAATACAATTTAATGAAGCATGGGTTAAAACAACATAAATACAATTTAATAAAGCATAGGATAAAACAACATAAATACAATTTAATAAAGCATAGGATAAAACAACATAAATACAATTTAATAAAACATGGGTTAAAACAACATAAATACAATTTAATAAAGCATAGGATAAAACAACATAAACACAATTTAATAAAGCATAGGATAAAACAACATAAATACAATTTAATAAAGCATAGGATAAAACAACATAAATACAATTTAATAAAGCATAGGATAAAACAACATAAATACAATTTAATAAAGCATAGGATAAAACAACATAAATACAATTTAATAAAGCATAGGATAAAACAACATGAATACAATTTAATAAAGCATACCATAAAACAACACAAATGCAGTTTAATAAAGCATAGGATAAAACCACATAAATACAATTTAATAAAGCATAGGATAAAACAACATAAATACAATTTAATAAATCATAGGATAAAACCACATAAATACAATTTAATAAAGCATAGAACAAAACAACATAAATACAATTTAATAAAGCATAGGATAAAACAACATAAATACAATTTAATAAAGCATGGGTTAAAACAACATAAATACAATTTAATAAAGCATTCGACAAAACAAAATAAATACAATTTAATAAAGCATATGATAAAACAACGTAATACAATTTAATAAAGCATAGGATAAAACAACATAAATACAATTTAATAAAGCATAGGATAAAACAACATAAATACAATTTAATAAAGCATAGGATAAAACAACATAAATACAATTTAATAAAGCATAGGATAAAACAACATAAATACAATTAAATAAAGCATAGGATAAAACAACATAAATACAATTTAATAAAGCATAGGTTAAAACAACATAAATACAATTTAATAAAGCATAGGTTAAAACAACATAAATACAATTTAATAAAGCATAGGATAAAACAACATAAAAACAATTTAATAAAGCATAGGATAAAACAACATAAATTCAATTTAATAAAGCATAGGATAAAACAACATAAATACAATTTAATAAAGCATAGGTTAAAATAACATAAATACAATTTAATAAAGCATAGGACAAAACAAGATAAATACAATTTAATAAAGCATAGGATAAAACAACATATATACAATTTAATAAAGCATAGGATAAAACAACATAAATACAATTTAATACAACATGGGTTAAAACAACATAAATACAATTTAATAAAGCATAGGATAAAACAAAATAAACACAATTTAATAAAGCATAGGATAAAACAACATAAATACAATTTAATAAAGCATACGATAAAACAACATAAATACAATTTAATAAAGCATAGGATAAAACAACATAAATACAATTTAATTAAGCATAGGGTAAAACAACATAAATACAATTTAATAAAGCATAGGATAAAACAACATAAACACAATTTAATAAATCATAGGATAAAACAACATATATACAATTTAATAAAGCATACGATAAAACAACATAATACAATTTAATAAAGCATACGATAAAACAACATAAATACAATTTAATAAAGCATATGATAAAACAACATAAATACAATTTAATAAAGCATAGGATAAAACAACATAAATACAATTTAATTAAGCATAGGGTAAAACAACATAAATACAATTTAATAAAGCATAGGATAAAACAACATAAACACAATTTAATAAATCATAGGATAAAACAACATATATACAATTTAATAAAGCATACGATAAAACAACATAATACAATTTAATAAAGCATACGATAAAACAACATAAATACAATTTAATAAAGCATAGGATAAAACAACATAAATACAATTTAATAAAGCAAAGGTTAAAGCAACATAAATACAATTTAATAAAGCATAGGATAAAACAACATAAATACAATTTAATAAAGCATAGGTTAAAACAACATAAATACAATTTAATAAAGCATAGGATAAAACAACATAAATACAATTTAATAAAGCATAGGATAAAACAACATAAATGCACTTTAATAAAGCATACGATAAAACAACATAAATACAATTTAATAAAGCATAGGATAAAACAACATAAATACAATTTAATAAAGCATAGGATAAAACAACATAAATACAATTTCATAAAGCATAGGATAAAACAACATAAATACAATTTAATAAAGCATAGGATAAAACAACATAAATACAATTTAATAAAGCATAGGATAAAACAACATAAACACAATTTAATAAAGCATAGGATAAAACAACATAAATACAATTTAATAAAGCAAAGGATAAAACAACATAAATACAATTTAATAAAGCATAGGTTAAAACAACATAAATACAATTTAATAAAGCATAGGACAAAACAAGATAAATACAATTTAATAAAGCATAGGATAAAACAACATATATACAATTTAATAAAGCATAGGATAAAACAACATAAATACAATTTAATACAACATGGGTTAAAACAACATAAATACAATTTAATAAAGCATAGGATAAAACAAAATAAACACAATTTAATAAAGCATAGGATAAAACAACATAAATACAATTTAATAAAGCATACGATAAAACAACATAAATACAATTTAATAAAGCATAGGATAAAACAACATAAATACAATTTAATTAAGCATAGGATAAAACAACATAAATACAATTTAATAAAGCATAGGATAAAACAACATAAACACAGTTTAATAAATCATAGGATAAAACAACATATATACAATTTAATAAAGCATACGATAAAACAACATAATACAATTTAATAAAGCATACGATAAAACAACATAAATACAATTTAATAAAGCATAGGATAAAACAACATAAATACAATTTAATAAAGCAAAGGTTAAAGCAACATAAATACAATTTAATAAAGCATAGGATAAAACAACATAAATACAATTTAATAAAGCATAGGTTAAAACAACATAAATACAATTTAATAAAGCATAGGTTAAAACAACATAAATACAATTTAATAAAGCATAGGATAAAACAACATAAATACAATTTAATAAAGCATAGGATAAAACAACATAAATGCACTTTAATAAAGCATACGATAAAACAACATAAATACAATTTAATAAAGCATAGGATAAAACAACATAAATACAATTTAATAAAGCGTAGGATAAAACAACATAAATACAATTTCATAAAGCATAGGATAAAACAACATAAATACAATGTAATAAAGCATAGGATAAAACAACATAAATACAATTTAATAAAGCATAGGATAAAACAACATAAACACAATTTAATAAAGCATAGGATAAAACAACATAAATACAATTTAATAAAGCATAGGATAAAACAACATAAATACAATTTAATAAAGCATAGGATAAAACAACATAAATGCACTTTAATAAAGCATACGATAAAACAACATAAATACAATTTAATAAAGCATAGGATAAAACAACATAAATACAATTTAATAAAGCATAGGATAAAACAACATAAATACAATTTAATAAAGCATAGGTTAAAACAACATAAACACAATTTAATAAAGCATAGGACAAAACAAGATAAATACAATTTAATAAAGCATAGGATAAAACAACATATATACAATTTAATAAAGCATAGGATAAAACAACATAAATACAATTTAATAAAACATGGGTTAAAACAACATAAATACAATTTAATAAAGCATAGGACAAAACAAAATAAACACAATTTAATAAAGCATAGGATAAAACAACATAAATGCAATTTAATAAAGCATACGATAAAACAACATAAATACAATTTAATAAAGCATAGGATAAAACAACATAAATACAATTTAATTAAGCATAGGATAATACAACATAAATACAATTTAATAAAGCATAGGATAAAACAACATAAATACAATTTAATAAAGCATAGGATAAAACAACATAAATGCACTTTAATAAAGCATACGATAAAACAACATAAATACAATTTAATAAAGCATAGGATAAAACAACATAAATACAATTTCATAAAGCATAGGATAAAACAACATAAATACAATTTAATAAAGCATAGGATAAAACAACATAAATACAATTTAATAAAGCATAGGATAAAACAACATAAACACAATTTAATAAAGCATAGGATAAAACAACATAAATACAATTTAATAAAGCATAGGTTAAAACAACATAAATACAATTTAATAAAGCATAGGACAAAACAAGATAAATACAATTTAATAAAGCATAGGATAAAACAACATATATACAATTTAATAAAGCATAGGATAAAACAACATAAATACAATTTAATACAACATGGGTTAAAACAACATAAATACAATTTAATAAAGCATAGGATAAAACAAAATAAACACAATTTAATAAAGCATAGGATAAAACAACATAAATACAATTTAATAAAGCATACGATAAAACAACATAAATACAATTTAATTAAACATAGGATAAAACAACATAAATACAATTTAATTAAGCATAGGATAAAACAACATAAATACAATTTAATAAAGCATAGGATAAAACAACATAAACACAATTTAATAAATCATAGGATAAAACAACATATATACAATTTAATAAAGCATACGATAAAACAACATAATACAATTTAATAAAGCATACGATAAAACAACATAAATGCAATTTAATAAAGCATAGGATAAAACAACATAAATACAATTTAATAAAGCAAAGGTTAAAGCAACATAAATACAATTTAATAAAGCATAGGATAAAACAACATAAATACAATTTAATAAAGCATAGGTTAAAACAACATAAATACAATTTAATAAAGCATAGGTTAAAACAACATAAATACAATTTAATAAAGCATAGGATAAAACAACATAAATACAATTTAATAAAGCATAGGATAAAACAACATAAATGCACTTTAATAAAGCATACGATAAAACAACATAAATACAATTTAATAAAGCAAAGGTTAAAGCAACATAAATACAATTTAATAAAGCATAGGATAAAACAACATAAATACAATTTAATAAAGCATAGGATAAAACAACATAAATGCACTTTAATAAAGCATACGATAAAACAACATAAATACAATTTAATAAAGCATAGGATAAAACAACATAAATACAATTTAATAAAGCATAGGATAAAACAACATAAATACAATTTCATAAAGCATAGGATAAAACAACATAAATACAATTTAATAAAGCATAGGATAAAACAACATAAATACAATTTAATAAAGCATAGGATAAAACAACATAAACACAATTTAATAAAGCATAGGATAAAACAACATAAATACAATTTAATAAAGCAAAGGATAAAACAACATAAATACAATTTAATAAAGCATAGGTTAAAACAACATAAATACAATTTAATAAAGCATAGGACAAAACAAGATAAATAAAATTTAATAAAGCATAGGATAAAACAACATATATACAATTTAATAAAGCATAGGATAAAACAACATAAATACAATTTAATACAACATGGGTTAAAACAACATAAATACAATTTAATAAAGCATAGGATAAAACAAAATAAACACAATTTAATAAAGCATAGGATAAAACAACATAAATACAATTTAATAAAGCATACGATAAAACAACATAAATACAATTTAATAAAGCATAGGATAAAACAACATAAATACAATTTAATTAAGCATAGGATAAAACAACATAAATACAATTTAATAAAGCATAGGATAAAACAACATAAACACAGTTTAATAAATCATAGGATAAAACAACATATATACAATTTAATAAAGCATACGATAAAACAACATAATACAATTTAATAAAGCATACGATAAAACAACATAAATACAATTTAATAAAGCATAGGATAAAACAACATAAATACAATTTAATAAAGCAAAGGTTAAAGCAACATAAATACAATTTAATAAAGCATAGGATAAAACAACATAAATACAATTTAATAAAGCATAGGTTAAAACAACATAAATACAATTTAATAAAGCATAGGTTAAAACAACATAAATACAATTTAATAAAGCATAGGATAAAACAACATAAATACAATTTAATAAAGCATAGGATAAAACAACATAAATGCACTTTAATAAAGCATACGATAAAACAACATAAATACAATTTAATAAAGCATAGGATAAAACAACATAAATACAATTTAATAAAGCGTAGGATAAAACAACATAAATACAATTTCATAAAGCATAGGATAAAACAACATAAATACAATGTAATAAAGCATAGGATAAAACAACATAAATACAATTTAATAAAGCATAGGATAAAACAACATAAACACAATTTAATAAAGCATAGGATAAAACAACATAAATACAATTTAATAAAGCATAGGATAAAACAACATAAATACAATTTAATAAAGCATAGGATAAAACAACATAAATGCACTTTAATAAAGCATACGATAAAACAACATAAATACAATTTAATAAAGCATAGGATAAAACAACATAAATACAATTTAATAAAGCATAGGATAAAACAACATAAATACAATTTAATAAAGCATAGGTTAAAACAACATAAACACAATTTAATAAAGCATAGGACAAAACAAGATAAATACAATTTAATAAAGCATAGGATAAAACAACATATATACAATTTAATAAAGCATAGGATAAAACAACATAAATACAATTTAATAAAACATGGGTTAAAACAACATAAATATAATTTAATAAAGCATAGGACAAAACAAAATAAACACAATTTAATAAAGCATAGGATAAAACAACATAAATGCAATTTAATAAAGCATACGATAAAACAACATAAATACAATTTAATAAAGCATAGGATAAAACAACATAAATACAATTTAATTAAGCATAGGATAATACAACATAAATACAATTTAATAAAGCATAGGATAAAACAACATAAATACAATTTAATAAAGCATAGGATAAAACAACATAAATGCACTTTAATAAAGCATACGATAAAACAACATAAATACAATTTAATAAAGCATAGGATAAAACAACATAAATACAATTTCATAAAGCATAGGATAAAACAACATAAATACAATTTAATAAAGCATAGGATAAAACAACATAAATACAATTTAATAAAGCATAGGATAAAACAACATAAACACAATTTAATAAAGCATAGGATAAAACAACATAAATACAATTTAATAAAGCATAGGTTAAAACAACATAAATACAATTTAATAAAGCATAGGACAAAACAAGATAAATACAATTTAATAAAGCATAGGATAAAACAACATATATACAATTTAATAAAGCATAGGATAAAACAACATAAATACAATTTAATACAACATGGGTTAAAACAACATAAATACAATTTAATAAAGCATAGGATAAAACAAAATAAACACAATTTAATAAAGCATAGGATAAAACAACATAAATACAATTTAATAAAGCATACGATAAAACAACATAAATACAATTTAATTAAACATAGGATAAAACAACATAAATACAATTTAATTAAGCATAGGATAAAACAACATAAATACAATTTAATAAAGCATAGGATAAAACAACATAAACACAATTTAATAAATCATAGGATAAAACAACATATATACAATTTAATAAAGCATACGATAAAACAACATAATACAATTTAATAAAGCATACGATAAAACAACATAAATGCAATTTAATAAAGCATAGGATAAAACAACATAAATACAATTTAATAAAGCAAAGGTTAAAGCAACATAAATACAATTTAATAAAGCATAGGATAAAACAACATAAATACAATTTAATAAAGCATAGGTTAAAACAACATAAATACAATTTAATAAAGCATAGGTTAAAACAACATAAATACAATTTAATAAAGCATAGGATAAAACAACATAAATACAATTTAATAAAGCATAGGATAAAACAACATAAATGCACTTTAATAAAGCATACGATAAAACAACATAAATACAATTTAATAAAGCATAGGATAAAACAACATAAATACAATTTAATAAAGCATAGGATAAAACAACATAAATACAATTTCATAAAGCATAGGATAAAACAACATAAATACAATTTCATAAAGCATAGGATAAAACAACATAAATACAATTTAATAAAGCATAGGATAAAACAACATAAACACAATTTAATAAAGCATAGGATAAAACAACATAAATACAATTTAATAAAGCATAGGTTAAAACAACATAAATACAATTTAATAAAGCATAGGACAAAACAAGATAAATACAATTTAATAAAGCATAGGAAAAAACAACATATATACAATTTAATAAAGCATAGGATAAAACAACATAAATACAATTTAATACAACATGGGTTAAAACAACATAAATACAATTTAATAAAGCATAGGATAAAACAAAATAAACACAATTTAATAAAGCATAGGATAAAACAACATAAATACAATTTAATAAAGCATACAATAAAACAACATAAATACAATTAAATAAAGCATAGGATAAAACAACATAAATACAATTTAATTAAGCATAGGATAAAACAACATAAATACAATTTAATAAAACAGAGGATAAAACAACATAAATACAATTTAATAAAGCATAGGATAAAACAACATAAATGCACTTTAATAAAGCATACGATAAAACAACATAAACACAATTTAATAAAGCATAGGATAAAACAACATAAATACAATTTAATAAAGCATAGGATAAAACAACATAAATACAATTTCATAAAGCATAGGATAAAACAACATAAATACAATTTAATAAAGCATAGGATAAAACAACATAAATAAAATTTAATAATGCATAGGATAAAACAACATAAACACAATTTAATAAAGCATAGGATAAAACAACATAAATACAATTTAATAAAGCATATTATTAAACAACATAAATACAATTTAATAAAGCATAGGATAAAACAACATAAATACAATTTAATAAAGCATAGGATAAAACAACATAAATACAATTTAATAAAGCATAGGATAAAACAACATAAGTACAATTTAATAAAGCATAGGATAAAACAACATAAATACAATTTAATAAAGCATGGGTTAAAACAACATAAATACAATTTAATAAAGCATAGGACAAAACAACATTAATACAATTTATTAAAGCATAGGATAAAACAAAATAAATACAATTTAATAAAGCATAGGACAAAACAACATTAATACAATTTATTAAAGCATAGGATAAAACAACATAAATACAATTTAATAAAGCATAGGATAAAACAACATAAATACAATTTAATAAAGCATAGGATAAAACAACATAAATACAATTTAATAAAGCATAGGACAAAACAACATAAATACAATTTATTAAAGCATAGGATAAAACAACATAAATACAATTTAATAAAGCATAGGATAAAACAACATAAATACAATTTAATAAAGCATAGGATAAAACCACATAAATACAATTTAATAAAGCATAGGATAAAACAACATAAATACAATTTAATAAATCATAGGATAAAACCACATAAATACAATTTAATAAAGCATAGAACAAAACAACATAAATACAATTTAATAAAGCATAGGATAAAACAACATAAATACAATTTAATAAATCATGGGTTAAAACAACATAAATACAATTTAATAAAGCATTCGACAAAACAAAATAAATGCAATTTAATAAAGCATAGGATAAAACAACATAAATACAATTTAATAAAGCATAGGATAAAACAACATAAATACAATTTAATAAAGCATAGGATAAAACCACATAAATACAATTCAATAAAGCATGGGTTAAAACAACATTAATACAATTTAATATAGCATAGGATAAAACAACATAAACACAATTTAATAAAGCATAGGATAAAACAACATAAATACAATTTAATAAAGCATATGATAAAACAACATAATACAATTTAATAAAGCATAGGATAAAACAACATAAATACAATTTAATAAAGCATAGGATAAAACAACATAAATACAATTTAATAAAGCATAGGATAAAACAACATAAATACAATTTAATAAAGCATAGGTTAAAACAACATAAATACAATTTAATAAAGCATAGGTTAAAACAACATAAATACAATTTAATAAAGCATAGGATAAAACAACATAAATACAATTTAATAAAGCATAGGATAAAACAACATAAATACAATTTAATAAAGCATAGGATAAAACAACATAAATACAATTTAATAAAGCATAGGTTAAAATAACATAAATACAATTTAATAAAGCATAGGACAAAACAAGATAAATACAGTTTAATAAAGCATAGGATAAAACAACATAAATACAATTTAATAAAACATGGGTTAAAACAACATAAATACAATTTAATAAAGCATAGGATAAAACAAAATAAACCCAATTTAATAAAGCATAGGATAAAACAAAATAAACCCAATTTAATAAAGCATAGGATAAAACAACATAAATATAATTTAATAAAGCATAGCATAAAACAACATGAATACAATTTAATTAAGCATAGGATAAAACAACATAAATACAATTTAATAAAGCATAGGATAAAACAACATAAATACAATTTAATAAAGCATAGGATAAAACAACATAAATGCACTTTAATAAAGCATACGATAAAACAACATAAATACAATTTAATAAAGCATAGGATAAAACAACGTAAATACAATTTAATAAAGCATAGGATAAAACAACATAAATACAATTTCATAAAGCATAGGATAAAACAACATAAATACAATTTCATAAAGCATAGGATAAAACAACATAAATACAATTTAATAAAGCATAGGATAAAACAACATAAATACAATTTAATAAAGCATAGGATAAAACAACATAAACACAATTTAATAAAGCATAGGATAAAACAACATAAATACAATTTAATAAAGCATAGGATAAAACAACATAAATACAATTTAATAAAGCATAGGTTAAAACAACATAAATACAATTTAATAAAGCATAGGATAAAACAACATAAATACAATTTAATAAAGCATAGGATAAAATAAGATAAATACAATTTAATAAAGCATAGGTTAAAACAAGATAAATACAATTTAATAAAGCATAGGACAAAACAAGATAAATACAATTTAATAAAGCATAGGATAAAACAACATATATTCAATTTAATAAAGCATAGGATAAAACAACATAAATACAATTTAATAAAACATGGGTTAAAACAACATAAATACAATTTAATAAAGTATAGGATAAAACAACATAAATACAATTTAATAAATCATGGGTTAAAACAACATAAATACAATTTAATAAAGCATTCGACAAAACAAAATAAATGCAATTTAATAAAGCATAGGATAAAACAACATAAATACAATTTAATAAAGCATAGGATAAAACAACATAAATACAATTTAATAAAGCATAGGATAAAACCACATAAATACAATTTAATAAAGCATGGGTTAAAACAACATTAATACAATTTAATAAAGCATAGGATAAAACAACATAAACACAATTTAATAAAGCATAGGATAAAACAACATAAATACAATTTAATAAAGCATATGATAAAACAACATAATACAATTTAATAAAGCATAGGATAAAACAACATAAATACAATTTAATAAAGCATAGGATAAAACAACATAAATACAATTTAATAAAGCATAGGATAAAACAACATAAATACAATTTAATAAAGCATAGGATAAAACAACATAAATACAATTTAATAAAGCATAGGATAAAACAACATAAATACAATTTAATAAAGCATAGGTTAAAACAACATAAATACAATTTAATAAAGCATAGGTTAAAACAACATAAATGCACTTTAATAAAGCATACGATAAAACAACATAAATACAATTTAATAAAGCATAGGATCAAACAACATAAATACAATTTAATAAAGCATAGGATAAAACAACATAAATACAATTTCATAAAGCATAGGATAAAACAACATAAATACAATTTCATAAAGCATAGGATAAAACAACATAAATACAATTTAATAAAGCATAGGATAAAACAACATAAATACAATTTAATAAAGCATAGGATAAAACAACATAAACACAATTTAATAAAGCATAGGATAAAACAACAGAAATACAATTTAATAAAGCATAGGTTAAAACAACATAAATATAATTTAATAAAGCATAGGACAAAACAAGATAAATACAATTTAATAAAGCATAGGATAAAACAACATAAATACAATTTAATAAAGCATAGGATAAAACCACATAAATACAATTTAATAAAGCATGGGTTAAAACAACATTAATACAATTTAATAAAGCATAGGATAAAACAACATAAATACAATTTAATAAAACATGGTTAAAACAACATAAATACAATTTAATAAAGCATAGGATAAAACAAAATAAACCCAATTTAATAAAGCATAGGATAAAACAACATAAATACAATTTCATAAAGCATAGGATAAAACAACATAAATACAATTTAATAAAGCATAGGATAAAACAACATAAATACAATTTAATAAAGCATAGGATAAAACAACATAAACACAATTTAATAAAGCATAGGATAAAACAACAGAAATACAATTTAATAAAGCATAGGTTAAAACAACATAAATATAATTTAATAAAGCATAGGACAAAACAAGATAAATACAATTTAATAAAGCATAGGATAAAACAACATAAATACAATTTAATAAAGCATAGGATAAAACAACATAAATGCACTTTAATAAAGCATACGATAAAACAACATAAATACAATTTAATAAAGCAAAGGTTAAAGCAACATAAATACAATTTAATAAAGCATAGGATAAAACAACATAAATACAATTTAATAAAGCATAGGATAAAACAACATAAATGCACTTTAATAAAGCATACGATAAAACAACATAAATACAATTTAATAAAGCATAGGATAAAACAACATAAATACAATTTAATAAAGCATAGGATAAAACAACATAAATACAATTTAATAAAGCATAGGATAAAACAACATAAATACAATTTAATAAAGCATAGGATAAAACAACATAAATACAATTTAATAAAGCATAGGATAAAACAACATAAACACAATTTAATAAAGCATAGGATAAAACAACATAAATACAATTTAATAAAGCAAAGGATAAAACAACATAAATACAATTTAATAAAGCATAGGTTAAAACAACATAAATACAA
>NW_027369989.1:0-38938 GCF_046119375.1 Phyllobates terribilis
AGAAATGTTTGAAGCTACTGACTGAATGAAAGGAGCTGGCATCTCACTCTCTTTGAATCTTCTTTATCATGCTAGGATTAACAGGAAAAAGCAAAAAATTTCAGAATTGCACCTTGCAATGTGGAGATATTACTGTTTGTGCATTTACAATATTCATTGATTTTTGCCATTGAAAAACATGTTTTTCATATACCAGAAATGTTTGAAGCTACTGACTGAATGAAAGGAGCTGGCATCTCACTCTCTTTGAATCTTCTTTATCATGCTAGGATTAACAGGAAAAAGCTAAAAATTTCAGAATTGCACCGTGCAATGTGGAGATATTACTGTTTGTGCATTTACAATATTCATTGATTTTTGCCATTGAAAAACATGTTTTTCATATACCAGAAATGTTTGAAGCTAATGACTGAATGAAAGGAGCTGGCATCTCACTCTCTTTGAATCTTCTTTATCATGCTAGGATTAACAGGAAAAAGCTAAAAATTTCAGAATTGCACCGTGCAATGTGGAGATATTACTGTTTGTGCATTTACAATATTCATTGATTTTTGCCATTGAAAAACATGTTTTTCATATACCAGAAATGTTTGAAGCTACTGACTGAATGAAAGGAGCTGGCATCTCACTCTCTTTGAATCTTCTTTATCATGCTAGGATTAACAGGAAAAAGCAAAAAAATTCAGAATTGCACCGTGCAATGTGGAGATATTACTGTTTGTGCATTTACAATATTCATTGATTTTTGCCATTGAAAAACATGTTTTTCATATACCAGAAATGTTTGAAGCTACTGACTGAATGAAAGGAGCTGGCATCTCACTCTCTTTGAATCTTCTTTATCATGCTAGGATTAACAGGAAAAAGCTAAAAATTTCAGAATTGCACCGTGCAATGTGGAGATATTACTGTTTGTGCATTTACAATATTCATTGATTTTTGCCATTGAAAAACATGTTTTTCATATACCAGAAATGTTTGAAGCTACTGACTGAATGAAAGGAGCTGGCATCTCACTCTCTTTGAATCTTCTTTATCATGCTAGGATTAACAGGAAAAAGCAAAAAATTTCAGAATTGCACCTTGCAATGTGGAGATATTACTGTTTGTGCATTTACAATATTCATTGATTTTTGCCATTGAAAAACATGTTTTTCATATACCAGAAATGTTTGAAGCTACTGACTGAATGAAAGGAGCTGGCATCTCACTCTCTTTGAATCTTCTTTATCATGCTAGGATTAACAGGAAAAAGCTAAAAATTTCAGAATTGCACCGTGCAATGTGGAGATATTACTGTTTGTGCATTTACAATATTCATTGATTTTTGCCATTGAAAAACATGTTTTTCATATACCAGAAATGTTTGAAGCTACTGACTGAATGAAAGGAGCTGGCATCTCACTCTCTTTGAATCTTCTTTATCATGCTAGGATTAGCAGGAAAAAGCAAAAAATTTCAGAATTGCACCTTGCAATGTGGAGATATTACTGTTTGTGCATTTACAATATTCATTGATTTTTGCCATTGAAAAACATGTTTTTCATATACCAGAAATGTTTGAAGCTACTGACTGAATGAAAGGAGCTGGCATCTCACTCTCTTTGAATCTTCTTTATCATGCTAGGATTAACAGGAAAAAGC
Organism: Phyllobates terribilis; assembly: GCF_046119375.1. Lineage (NCBI taxonomy): Eukaryota > Metazoa > Chordata > Amphibia > Anura > Dendrobatidae > Phyllobates > Phyllobates terribilis. The sequence continues at coordinate 1,645 of NW_027369989.1, forward strand.
TAAAAATTTCAGAATTGCACCGTGCAATGTGGAGATATTACTGTTTGTGCATTTACAATATTCATTGATTTTTGCCATTGAAAAACATGTTTTTCATATACCAGAAATGTTTGAAGCTACTGACTGAATGAAAGGAGCTGGCATCTCACTCTCTTTGAATCTTCTTTATCATGCTAGGATTAGCAGGAAAAAGCAAAAAATTTCAGAATTGCACCTTGCAATGTGGAGATATTACTGTTTGTGCATTTACAATATTCATTGATTTTTGCCATTGAAAAACATGTTTTTCATATACCAGAAATGTTTGAAGCTACTGACTGAATGAAAGGAGCTGGCATCTCACTCTCTTTGAATCTTCTTTATCATGCTAGGATTAACAGGAAAAAGCAAAAAATTTCAGAATTGCACCTTGCAATGTGGAGATATTACTGTTTGTGCATTTACAATATTCATTGATTTTTGCCATTGAAAAACATGTTTTTCATATACCAGAAATGTTTGAAGCTACTGACTGAATGAAAGGAGCTGGCATCTCACTCTCTTTGAATCTTCTTTATCATGCTAGGATTAACAGGAAAAAGCTAAAAATTTCAGAATTGCACCGTGCAATGTGGAGATATTACTGTTTGTGCATTTACAATATTCATTGATTTTTGCCATTGAAAAACATGTTTTTCATATACCAGAAATGTTTGAAGCTAATGACTGAATGAAAGGAGCTGGCATCTCACTCTCTTTGAATCTTCTTTATCATGCTAGGATTAACAGGAAAAAGCTAAAAATTTCAGAATTGCACCGTGCAATGTGGAGATATTACTGTTTGTGCATTTACAATATTCATTGATTTTTGCCATTGAAAAACATGTTTTTCATATACCAGAAATGTTTGAAGCTACTGACTGAATGAAAGGAGCTGGCATCTCACTCTCTTTGAATCTTCTTTATCATGCTAGGATTAGCAGGAAAAAGCAAAAAATTTCAGAATTGCACCTTGCAATGTGGAGATATTACTGTTTGTGCATTTACAATATTCATTGATTTTTGCCATTGAAAAACATGTTTTTCATATACCAGAAATGTTTGAAGCTACTGACTGAATGAAAGGAGCTGGCATCTCACTCTCTTTGAATCTTCTTTATCATGCTAGGATTAACAGGAAAAAGCAAAAAATTTCAGAATTGCACCTTGCAATGTGGAGATATTACTGTTTGTGCATTTACAATATTCATTGATTTTTGCCATTGAAAAACATGTTTTTCATATACCAGAAATGTTTGAAGCTACTGACTGAATGAAAGGAGCTGGCATCTCACTCTCTTTGAATCTTCTTTATCATGCTAGGATTAACAGGAAAAAGCTAAAAATTTCAGAATTGCACCGTGCAATGTGGAGATATTACTGTTTGTGCATTTACAATATTCATTGATTTTTGCCATTGAAAAACATGTTTTTCATATACCAGAAATGTTTGAAGCTACTGACTGAATGAAAGGAGCTGGCATCTCACTCTCTTTGAATCTTCTTTATCATGCTAGGATTAACAGGAAAAAGCTAAAAATTTCAGAATTGCACCTTGCAATGTGGAGATATTACTGTTTGTGCATTTACAATATTCATTGATTTTTGCCATTGAAAAACATGTTTTTCATATACCAGAAATGTTTGAAGCTACTGACTGAATGAAAGGAGCTGGCATCTCACTCTCTTTGAATCTTCTTTATCATGCTAGGATTAACAGGAAAAAGCTAAAAATTTCAGAATTGCACCGTGCAATGTGGAGATATTACTGTTTGTGCATTTACAATATTCATTGATTTTTGCCATTGAAAAACATGTTTTTCATATACCAGAAATGTTTGAAGCTACTGACTGAATGAAAGGAGCTGGCATCTCACTCTCTTTGAATCTTCTTTATCATGCTAGGATTAACAGGAAAAAGCTAAAAATTTCAGAATTGCACCTTGCAATGTGGAGATATTACTGTTTGTGCATTTACAATATTCATTGATTTTTGCCATTGAAAAACATGTTTTTCATATACCAGAAATGTTTGAAGCTAATGACTGAATGAAAGGAGCTGGCATCTCACTCTCTTTGAATCTTCTTTATCATGCTAGGATTAACAGGAAAAAGCTAAAAATTTCAGAATTGCACCGTGCAATGTGGAGATATTACTGTTTGTGCATTTACAATATTCATTGATTTTTGCCATTGAAAAACATGTTTTTCATATACCAGAAATGTTTGAAGCTACTGACTGAATGAAAGGAGCTGGCATCTCACTCTCTTTGAATCTTCTTTATCATGCTAGGATTAGCAGGAAAAAGCAAAAAATTTCAGAATTGCACCTTGCAATGTGGAGATATTACTGTTTGTGCATTTACAATATTCATTGATTTTTGCCATTGAAAAACATGTTTTTCATATACCAGAAATGTTTGAAGCTACTGACTGAATGAAAGGAGCTTGCATCTCACTCTCTTTGAATCTTCTTTATCATGCTAGGATTAACAGGAAAAAGCAAAAAATTTCAGAATTGCACCGTGCAATGTGGAGATATTACTGTTTGTGCATTTACAATATTCATTGATTTTTGCCATTGAAAAACATGTTTTTCATATACCAGAAATGTTTGAAGCTACTGACTGAATGAAAGGAGCTGGCATCTCACTCTCTTTGAATCTTCTTTATCATGCTAGGATTAACAGGAAAAAGCTAAAAATTTCAGAATTGCACCGTGCAATGTGGAGATATTACTGTTTGTGCATTTACAATATTCATTGATTTTTGCCATTGAAAAACATGTTTTTCATATACCAGAAATGTTTGAAGCTACTGACTGAATGAAAGGAGCTGGCATCTCACTCTCTTTGAATCTTCTTTATCATGCTAGGATTAGCAGGAAAAAGCAAAAAATTTCAGAATTGCACCTTGCAATGTGGAGATATTACTGTTTGTGCATTTACAATATTCATTGATTTTTGCCATTGAAAAACATGTTTTTCATATACCAGAAATGTTTGAAGCTACTGACTGAATGAAAGGAGCTGGCATCTCACTCTCTTTGAATCTTCTTTATCATGCTAGGATTAGCAGGAAAAAGCAAAAAATTTCAGAATTGCACCTTGCAATGTGGAGATATTACTGTTTGTGCATTTACAATATTCATTGATTTTTGCCATTGAAAAACATGTTTTTCATATACCAGAAATGTTTGAAGCTACTGACTGAATGAAAGGAGCTGGCATCTCACTCTCTTTGAATCTTCTTTATCATGCTAGGATTAACAGGAAAAAGCAAAAAATTTCAGAATTGCACCTTGCAATGTGGAGATATTACTGTTTGTGCATTTACAATATTCATTGATTTTTGCCATTGAAAAACATGTTTTTCATATACCAGAAATGTTTGAAGCTACTGACTGAATGAAAGGAGCTGGCATCTCACTATCTTTGAATCTTCTTTATCATGCTAGGATTAACAGGAAAAAGCTAAAAATTTCAGAATTGCACCGTGCAATGTGGAGATATTACTGTTTGTGCATTTACAATATTCATTGATTTTTGCCATTGAAAAACATGTTTTTCATATACCAGAAATGTTTGAAGCTACTGACTGAATGAAAGGAGCTGGCATCTCACTCTCTTTGAATCTTCTTTATCATGCTAGGATTAGCAGGAAAAAGCAAAAAATTTCAGAATTGCACCTTGCAATGTGGAGATATTACTGTTTGTGCATTTACAATATTCATTGATTTTTGCCATTGAAAAACATGTTTTTCATATACCAGAAATGTTTGAAGCTACTGACTGAATGAAAGGAGCTGGCATCTCACTCTCTTTGAATCTTCTTTATCATGCTAGGATTAACAGGAAAAAGCAAAAAATTTCAGAATTGCACCTTGCAATGTGGAGATATTACTGTTTGTGCATTTACAATATTCATTGATTTTTGCCATTGAAAAACATGTTTTTCATATACCAGAAATGTTTGAAGCTACTGACTGAATGAAAGGAGCTGGCATCTCACTCTCTTTGAATCTTCTTTATCATGCTAGGATTAGCAGGAAAAAGCAAAAAATTTCAGAATTGCACCTTGCAATGTGGAGATATTACTGTTTGTGCATTTACAATATTCATTGATTTTTGCCATTGAAAAACATGTTTTTCATATACCAGAAATGTTTGAAGCTACTGACTGAATGAAAGGAGCTGGCATCTCACTCTCTTTGAATCTTCTTTATCATGCTAGGATTAACAGGAAAAAGCAAAAAATTTCAGAATTGCACCTTGCAATGTGGAGATATTACTGTTTGTGCATTTACAATATTCATTGATTTTTGCCATTGAAAAACATGTTTTTCATATACCAGAAATGTTTGAAGCTACTGACTGAATGAAAGGAGCTGGCATCTCACTCTCTTTGAATCTTCTTTATCATGCTAGGATTAACAGGAAAAAGCTAAAAATTTCAGAATTGCACCGTGCAATGTGGAGATATTACTGTTTGTGCATTTACAATATTCATTGATTTTTGCCATTGAAAAACATGTTTTTCATATACCAGAAATGTTTGAAGCTAATGACTGAATGAAAGGAGCTGGCATCTCACTCTCTTTGAATCTTCTTTATCATGCTAGGATTAACAGGAAAAAGCTAAAAATTTCAGAATTGCACCGTGCAATGTGGAGATATTACTGTTTGTGCATTTACAATATTCATTGATTTTTGCCATTGAAAAACATGTTTTTCATATACCAGAAATGTTTGAAGCTACTGACTGAATGAAAGGAGCTGGCATCTCACTCTCTTTGAATCTTCTTTATCATGCTAGGATTAACAGGAAAAAGCTAAAAATTTCAGAATTGCACCGTGCAATGTGGAGATATTACTGTTTGTGCATTTACAATATTCATTGATTTTTGCCATTGAAAAACATGTTTTTCATATACCAGAAATGTTTGAAGCTAATGACTGAATGAAAGGAGCTGGCATCTCACTCTCTTTGAATCTTCTTTATCATGCTAGGATTAACAGGAAAAAGCTAAAAATTTCAGAATTGCACCGTGCAATGTGGAGATATTACTGTTTGTGCATTTACAATATTCATTGATTTTTGCCATTGAAAAACATGTTTTTCATATACCAGAAATGTTTGAAGCTACTGACTGAATGAAAGGAGCTGGCATCTCACTCTCTTTGAATCTTCTTTATCATGCTAGGATTAACAGGAAAAAGCAAAAAATTTCAGAATTGCACCTTGCAATGTGGAGATATTACTGTTTGTGCATTTACAATATTCATTGATTTTTGCCATTGAAAAACATGTTTTTCATATACCAGAAATGTTTGAAGCTACTGACTGAATGAAAGGAGCTGGCATCTCACTCTCTTTGAATCTTCTTTATCATGCTAGGATTAACAGGAAAAAGCAAAAAATTTCAGAATTGCACCTTGCAATGTGGAGATATTACTGTTTGTGCATTTACAATATTCATTGATTTTTGCCATTGAAAAACATGTTTTTCATATACCAGAAATGTTTGAAGCTACTGACTGAATGAAAGGAGCTGGCATCTCACTCTCTTTGAATCTTCTTTATCATGCTAGGATTAACAGGAAAAAGCTAAAAATTTCAGAATTGCACCGTGCAATGTGGAGATATTACTGTTTGTGCATTTACAATATTCATTGATTTTTGCCATTGAAAAACATGTTTTTCATATACCAGAAATGTTTGAAGCTACTGACTGAATGAAAGGAGCTGGCATCTCACTCTCTTTGAATCTTCTTTATCATGCTAGGATTAGCAGGAAAAAGCAAAAAATTTCAGAATTGCACCTTGCAATGTGGAGATATTACTGTTTGTGCATTTACAATATTCATTGATTTTTGCCATTGAAAAACATGTTTTTCATATACCAGAAATGTTTGAAGCTACTGACTGAATGAAAGGAGCTGGCATCTCACTCTCTTTGAATCTTCTTTATCATGCTAGGATTAACAGGAAAAAGCTAAAAATTTCAGAATTGCACCGTGCAATGTGGAGATATTACTGTTTGTGCATTTACAATATTCATTGATTTTTGCCATTGAAAAACATGTTTTTCATATACCAGAAATGTTTGAAGCTACTGACTGAATGAAAGGAGCTGGCATCTCACTCTCTTTGAATCTTCTTTATCATGCTAGGATTAGCAGGAAAAAGCAAAAAATTTCAGAATTGCACCTTGCAATGTGGAGATATTACTGTTTGTGCATTTACAATATTCATTGATTTTTGCCATTGAAAAACATGTTTTTCATATACCAGAAATGTTTGAAGCTACTGACTGAATGAAAGGAGCTGGCATCTCACTCTCTTTGAATCTTCTTTATCATGCTAGGATTAACAGGAAAAAGCAAAAAATTTCAGAATTGCACCTTGCAATGTGGAGATATTACTGTTTGTGCATTTACAATATTCATTGATTTTGCCATTGAAAAACATGTTTTTCATATACCAGAAATGTTTGAAGCTACTGACTGAATGAAAGGAGCTGGCATCTCACTCTCTTTGAATCTTCTTTATCATGCTAGGATTAACAGGAAAAAGCTAAAAATTTCAGAATTGCACCGTGCAATGTGGAGATATTACTGTTTGTGCATTTACAATATTCATTGATTTTTGCCATTGAAAAACATGTTTTTCATATACCAGAAATGTTTGAAGCTACTGACTGAATGAAAGGAGCTGGCATCTCACTCTCTTTGAATCTTCTTTATCATGCTAGGATTAGCAGGAAAAAGCAAAAAATTTCAGAATTGCACCTTGCAATGTGGAGATATTACTGTTTGTGCATTTACAATATTCATTGATTTTTGCCATTGAAAAACATGTTTTTCATATACCAGAAATGTTTGAAGCTACTGACTGAATGAAAGGAGCTGGCATCTCACTCTCTTTGAATCTTCTTTATCATGCTAGGATTAACAGGAAAAAGCAAAAAATTTCAGAATTGCACCGTGCAATGTGGAGATATTACTGTTTGTGCATTTACAATATTCATTGATTTTTGCCATTGAAAAACATGTTTTTCATATGCCAGAAATGTTTGAAGCTACTGACTGAATGAAAGGAGCTGGCATCTCACTCTCTTTGAATCTTCTTTATCATGCTAGGATTAGCAGGAAAAAGCAAAAAATTTCGGAATTGCACCTTGCAATGTGGAGATATTACTGTTTGTGCATTTACAATATTCATTGATTTTTGCCATTGAAAAACATGTTTTTCATATACCAGAAATGTTTGAAGCTACTGACTGAATGAAAGGAGCTGGCATCTCACTCTCTTTGAATCTTCTTTATCATGCTAGGATTAACAGGAAAAAGCTAAAAATTTCAGAATTGCACCGTGCAATGTGGAGATATTACTGTTTGTGCATTTACAATATTCATTGATTTTTGCCATTGAAAAACATGTTTTTCATATACCAGAAATGTTTGAAGCTACTGACTGAATGAAAGGAGCTGGCATCTCACTCTCTTTGAATCTTCTTTATCATGCTAGGATTAGCAGGAAAAAGCAAAAAATTTCAGAATTGCACCTTGCAATGTGGAGATATTACTGTTTGTGCATTTACAATATTCATTGATTTTTGCCATTGAAAAACATGTTTTTCATATACCAGAAATGTTTGAAGCTACTGACTGAATGAAAGGAGCTGGCATCTCACTCTCTTTGAATCTTCTTTATCATGCTAAGATTAACAGGAAAAAGCAAAAAATTTCAGAATTGCACCTTGCAATGTGGAGATATTACTGTTTGTGCATTTACAATATTCATTGATTTTTGCCATTGAAAAACATGTTTTTCATATACCAGAAATGTTTGAAGCTAATGACTGAATGAAAGGAGCTGGCATCTCACTCTCTTTGAATCTTCTTTATCATGCTAGGATTAACAGGAAAAAGCTAAAAATTTCAGAATTGCACCGTGCAATGTGGAGATATTACTGTTTGTGCATTTACAATATTCATTGATTTTTGCCATTGAAAAACATGTTTTTCATATACCAGAAATGTTTGAAGCTACTGACTGAATGAAAGGAGCTGGCATCTCACTCTCTTTGAATCTTCTTTATCATGCTAGGATTAGCAGGAAAAAGCAAAAAATTTCAGAATTGCACCTTGCAATGTGGAGATATTACTGTTTGTGCATTTACAATATTCATTGATTTTTGCCATTGAAAAACATGTTTTTCATATACCAGAAATGTTTGAAGCTACTGACTGAATGAATGGAGCTGGCATCTCACTCTCTTTGAATCTTCTTTATCATGCTAGGATTAACAGGAAAAAGCTAAAAATTTCAGAATTGCACCGTGCAATGTGGAGATATTACTGTTTGTGCATTTACAATATTCATTGATTTTTGCCATTGAAAAACATGTTTTTCATATACCAGAAATGTTAGAAGCTACTGACTGAATGAAAGGAGCTGGCATCTCACTCTCTTTGAATCTTCTTTATCATGCTAGGATTAACAGGAAAAAGCTAAAAATTTCAGAATTGCACCGTGCAATGTGGAGATATTACTGTTTGTGCATTTACAATATTCATTGATTTTTGCCATTGAAAAACATGTTTTTCATATACCAGAAATGTTTGAAGCTACTGACTGAATGAAAGGAGCTGGCATCTCACTCTCTTTGAATCTTCTTTATCATGCTAGGATTAACAGGAAAAAGCTAAAAATTTCAGAATTGCACCTTGCAATGTGGAGATATTACTGTTTGTGCATTTACAATATTCATTGATTTTTGCCATTGAAAAACATGTTTTTCATATACCAGAAATGTTTGAAGCTACTGACTGAATGAAAGGAGCTGGCATCTCACTCTCTTTGAATCTTCTTTATCATGCTAGGATTAACAGGAAAAAGCTAAAAATTTCAGAATTGCACCGTGCAATGTGGAGATATTACTGTTTGTGCATTTACAATATTCATTGATTTTTGCCATTGAAAAACATGTTTTTCATATACCAGAAATGTTTGAAGCTACTGACTGAATGAAAGGAGCTGGCATCTCACTCTCTTTGAATCTTCTTTATCATGCTAGGATTAACAGGAAAAAGCTAAAAATTTCAGAATTGCACCTTGCAATGTGGAGATATTACTGTTTGTGCATTTACAATATTCATTGATTTTTGCCATTGAAAAACATGTTTTTCATATACCAGAAATGTTTGAAGCTAATGACTGAATGAAAGGAGCTGGCATCTCACTCTCTTTGAATCTTCTTTATCATGCTAGGATTAACAGGAAAAAGCTAAAAATTTCAGAATTGCACCGTGCAATGTGGAGATATTACTGTTTGTGCATTTACAATATTCATTGATTTTTGCCATTGAAAAACATGTTTTTCATATACCAGAAATGTTTGAAGCTACTGACTGAATGAAAGGAGCTGGCATCTCACTCTCTTTGAATCTTCTTTATCATGCTAGGATTAGCAGGAAAAAGCAAAAATTTCAGAATTGCACCTTGCAATGTGGAGATATTACTGTTTGTGCATTTACAATATTCATTGATTTTTGCCATTGAAAAACATGTTTTTCATATACCAGAAATGTTTGAAGCTACTGACTGAATGAAAGGAGCTGGCATCTCACTCTCTTTGAATCTTCTTTATCATGCTAGGATTAACAGGAAAAAGCAAAAAATTTCAGAATTGCACCGTGCAATGTGGAGATATTACTGTTTGTGCATTTACAATATTCATTGATTTTTGCCATTGAAAAACATGTTTTTCATATACCAGAAATGTTTGAAGCTACTGACTGAATGAAAGTAGCTGGCATCTCACTCTCTTTGAATCTTCTTTATCATGCTAGGATTAACAGGAAAAAGCTAAAAATTTCAGAATTGCACCGTGCAATGTGGAGATATTACTGTTTGTGCATTTACAATATTCATTGATTTTTGCCATTGAAAAACATGTTTTTCATATACCAGAAATGTTTGAAGCTACTGACTGAATGAAAGGAGCTGGCATCTCACTCTCTTTGAATCTTCTTTATCATGCTAGGATTAGCAGGAAAAAGCAAAAAATTTCAGAATTGCACCTTGCAATGTGGAGATATTACTGTTTGTGCATTTACAATATTCATTGATTTTTGCCATTGAAAAACATGTTTTTCATATACCAGAAATGTTTGAAGCTACTGACTGAATGAAAGGAGCTGGCATCTCACTCTCTTTGAATCTTCTTTATCATGCTAGGATTAACAGGAAAAAGCTAAAAATTTCAGAATTGCACCGTGCAATGTGGAGATATTACTGTTTGTGCATTTACAATATTCATTGATTTTTGCCATTGAAAAACATGTTTTTCATATACCAGAAATGTTTGAAGCTACTGACTGAATGAAAGGAGCTGGCATCTCACTCTCTTTGAATCTTCTTTATCATGCTAGGATTAGCAGGAAAAAGCAAAAAATTTCAGAATTGCACCTTGCAATGTGGAGATATTACTGTTTGTGCATTTACAATATTCATTGATTTTTGCCATTGAAAAACATGTTTTTCATATACCAGAAATGTTTGAAGCTACTGACTGAATGAAAGGAGCTGGCATCTCACTCTCTTTGAATCTTCTTTATCATGCTAGGATTAACAGGAAAAAGCAAAAAATTTCAGAATTGCACCTTGCAATGTGGAGATATTACTGTTTGTGCATTTACAATATTCATTGATTTTGCCATTGAAAAACATGTTTTTCATATACCAGAAATGTTTGAAGCTACTGACTGAATGAAAGGAGCTGGCATCTCACTCTCTTTGAATCTTCTTTATCATGCTAGGATTAACAGGAAAAAGCTAAAAATTTCAGAATTGCACCGTGCAATGTGGAGATATTACTGTTTGTGCATTTACAATATTCATTGATTTTTGCCATTGAAAAACATGTTTTTCATATACCAGAAATGTTTGAAGCTACTGACTGAATGAAAGGAGCTGGCATCTCACTCTCTTTGAATCTTCTTTATCATGCTAGGATTAGCAGGAAAAAGCAAAAAATTTCAGAATTGCACCTTGCAATGTGGAGATATTACTGTTTGTGCATTTACAATATTCATTGATTTTTGCCATTGAAAAACATGTTTTTCATATACCAGAAATGTTTGAAGCTACTGACTGAATGAAAGGAGCTGGCATCTCACTCTCTTTGAATCTTCTTTATCATGCTAGGATTAACAGGAAAAAGCAAAAAATTTCAGAATTGCACCGTGCAATGTGGAGATATTACTGTTTGTGCATTTACAATATTCATTGATTTTTGCCATTGAAAAACATGTTTTTCATATACCAGAAATGTTTGAAGCTACTGACTGAATGAAAGGAGCTGGCATCTCACTCTCTTTGAATCTTCTTTATCATGCTAGGATTAGCAGGAAAAAGCAAAAAATTTCGGAATTGCACCTTGCAATGTGGAGATATTACTGTTTGTGCATTTACAATATTCATTGATTTTTGCCATTGAAAAACATGTTTTTCATATACCAGAAATGTTTGAAGCTACTGACTGAATGAAAGGAGCTGGCATCTCACTCTCTTTGAATCTTCTTTATCATGCTAGGATTAACAGGAAAAAGCTAAAAATTTCAGAATTGCACCGTGCAATGTGGAGATATTACTGTTTGTGCATTTACAATATTCATTGATTTTTGCCATTGAAAAACATGTTTTTCATATACCAGAAATGTTTGAAGCTACTGACTGAATGAAAGGAGCTGGCATCTCACTCTCTTTGAATCTTCTTTATCATGCTAGGATTAGCAGGAAAAAGCAAAAAATTTCAGAATTGCACCTTGCAATGTGGAGATATTACTGTTTGTGCATTTACAATATTCATTGATTTTTGCCATTGAAAAACATGTTTTTCATATACCAGAAATGTTTGAAGCTACTGACTGAATGAAAGGAGCTGGCATCTCACTCTCTTTGAATCTTCTTTATCATGCTAGGATTAACAGGAAAAAGCAAAAAATTTCAGAATTGCACCTTGCAATGTGGAGATATTACTGTTTGTGCATTTACAATATTCATTGATTTTTGCCATTGAAAAACATGTTTTTCATATACCAGAAATGTTTGAAGCTAATGACTGAATGAAAGGAGCTGGCATCTCACTCTCTTTGAATCTTCTTTATCATGCTAGGATTAACAGGAAAAAGCTAAAAATTTCAGAATTGCACCGTGCAATGTGGAGATATTACTGTTTGTGCATTTACAATATTCATTGATTTTTGCCATTGAAAAACATGTTTTTCATATACCAGAAATGTTTGAAGCTACTGACTGAATGAAAGGAGCTGGCATCTCACTCTCTTTGAATCTTCTTTATCATGCTAGGATTAGCAGGAAAAAGCAAAAAATTTCAGAATTGCACCTTGCAATGTGGAGATATTACTGTTTGTGCATTTACAATATTCATTGATTTTTGCCATTGAAAAACATGTTTTTCATATACCAGAAATGTTTGAAGCTACTGACTGAATGAATGGAGCTGGCATCTCACTCTCTATGAATCTTCTTTATCATGCTAGGATTAACAGGAAAAAGCTAAAAATTTCAGAATTGCACCGTGCAATGTGGAGATATTACTGTTTGTGCATTTACAATATTCATTGATTTTTGCCATTGAAAAACATGTTTTTCATATACCAGAAATGTTAGAAGCTACTGACTGAATGAAAGGAGCTGGCATCTCACTCTCTTTGAATCTTCTTTATCATGCTAGGATTAACAGGAAAAAGCTAAAAATTTCAGAATTGCACCGTGCAATGTGGAGATATTACTGTTTGTGCATTTACAATATTCATTGATTTTTGCCATTGAAAAACATGTTTTTCATATACCAGAAATGTTTGAAGCTACTGACTGAATGAAAGGAGCTGGCATCTCACTCTCTTTGAATCTTCTTTATCATGCTAGGATTAACAGGAAAAAGCTAAAAATTTCAGAATTGCACCTTGCAATGTGGAGATATTACTGTTTGTGCATTTACAATATTCATTGATTTTTGCCATTGAAAAACATGTTTTTCATATACCAGAAATGTTTGAAGCTACTGACTGAATGAAAGGAGCTGGCATCTCACTCTCTTTGAATCTTCTTTATCATGCTAGGATTAACAGGAAAAAGCTAAAAATTTCAGAATTGCACCGTGCAATGTGGAGATATTACTGTTTGTGCATTTACAATATTCATTGATTTTTGCCATTGAAAAACATGTTTTTCATATACCAGAAATGTTTGAAGCTACTGACTGAATGAAAGGAGCTGGCATCTCACTCTCTTTGAATCTTCTTTATCATGCTAGGATTAACAGGAAAAAGCTAAAAATTTCAGAATTGCACCTTGCAATGTGGAGATATTACTGTTTGTGCATTTACAATATTCATTGATTTTTGCCATTGAAAAACATGTTTTTCATATACCAGAAATGTTTGAAGCTAATGACTGAATGAAAGGAGCTGGCATCTCACTCTCTTTGAATCTTCTTTATCATGCTAGGATTAACAGGAAAAAGCTAAAAATTTCAGAATTGCACCGTGCAATGTGGAGATATTACTGTTTGTGCATTTACAATATTCATTGATTTTTGCCATTGAAAAACATGTTTTTCATATACCAGAAATGTTTGAAGCTACTGACTGAATGAAAGGAGCTGGCATCTCACTCTCTTTGAATCTTCTTTATCATGCTAGGATTAGCAGGAAAAAGCAAAAAATTTCAGAATTGCACCTTGCAATGTGGAGATATTACTGTTTGTGCATTTACAATATTCATTGATTTTTGCCATTGAAAAACATGTTTTTCATATACCAGAAATGTTTGAAGCTACTGACTGAATGAAAGGAGCTGGCATCTCACTCTCTTTGAATCTTCTTTATCATGCTAGGATTAACAGGAAAAAGCAAAAAATTTCAGAATTGCACCGTGCAATGTGGAGATATTACTGTTTGTGCATTTACAATATTCATTGATTTTTGCCATTGAAAAACATGTTTTTCATATACCAGAAATGTTTGAAGCTACTGACTGAATGAAAGTAGCTGGCATCTCACTCTCTTTGAATCTTCTTTATCATGCTAGGATTAACAGGAAAAAGCTAAAAATTTCAGAATTGCACCGTGCAATGTGGAGATATTACTGTTTGTGCATTTACAATATTCATTGATTTTTGCCATTGAAAAACATGTTTTTCATATACCAGAAATGTTTGAAGCTACTGACTGAATGAAAGGAGCTGGCATCTCACTCTCTTTGAATCTTCTTTATCATGCTAGGATTAGCAGGAAAAAGCAAAAAATTTCAGAATTGCACCTTGCAATGTGGAGATATTACTGTTTGTGCATTTACAATATTCATTGATTTTTGCCATTGAAAAACATGTTTTTCATATACCAGAAATGTTTGAAGCTACTGACTGAATGAAAGGAGCTGGCATCTCACTCTCTTTGAATCTTCTTTATCATGCTAGGATTAACAGGAAAAAGCAAAAAATTTCAGAATTGCACCGTGCAATGTGGAGATATTACTGTTTGTGCATTTACAATATTCATTGATTTTTGCCATTGAAAAACATGTTTTTCATATACCAGAAATGTTTGAAGCTACTGACTGAATGAAAGGAGCTGGCATCTCACTCTCTTTGAATCTTCTTTATCATGCTAGGATTAGCAGGAAAAAGCAAAAAATTTCGGAATTGCACCTTGCAATGTGGAGATATTACTGTTTGTGCATTTACAATATTCATTGATTTTTGCCATTGAAAAACATGTTTTTCATATACCAGAAATGTTTGAAGCTACTGACTGAATGAAAGGAGCTGGCATCTCACTCTCTTTGAATCTTCTTTATCATGCTAGGATTAACAGGAAAAAGCTAAAAATTTCAGAATTGCACCGTGCAATGTGGAGATATTACTGTTTGTGCATTTACAATATTCATTGATTTTTGCCATTGAAAAACATGTTTTTCATATACCAGAAATGTTTGAAGCTACTGACTGAATGAAAGGAGCTGGCATCTCACTCTCTTTGAATCTTCTTTATCATGCTAGGATTAGCAGGAAAAAGCAAAAAATTTCAGAATTGCACCTTGCAATGTGGAGATATTACTGTTTGTGCATTTACAATATTCATTGATTTTTGCCATTGAAAAACATGTTTTTCATATACCAGAAATGTTTGAAGCTACTGACTGAATGAAAGGAGCTGGCATCTCACTCTCTTTGAATCTTCTTTATCATGCTAGGATTAACAGGAAAAAGCAAAAAATTTCAGAATTGCACCTTGCAATGTGGAGATATTACTGTTTGTGCATTTACAATATTCATTGATTTTTGCCATTGAAAAACATGTTTTTCATATACCAGAAATGTTTGAAGCTAATGACTGAATGAAAGGAGCTGGCATCTCACTCTCTTTGAATCTTCTTTATCATGCTAGGATTAACAGGAAAAAGCTAAAAATTTCAGAATTGCACCGTGGAATGTGGAGATATTACTGTTTGTGCATTTACAATATTCATTGATTTTTGCCATTGAAAAACATGTTTTTCATATACCAGAAATGTTTGAAGCTACTGACTGAATGAAAGGAGCTGGCATCTCACTCTCTTTGAATCTTCTTTATCATGCTAGGATTAGCAGGAAAAAGCAAAAAATTTCAGAATTGCACCTTGCAATGTGGAGATATTACTGTTTGTGCATTTACAATATTCATTGATTTTTGCCATTGAAAAACATGTTTTTCATATACCAGAAATGTTTGAAGCTACTGACTGAATGAATGGAGCTGGCATCTCACTCTCTTTGAATCTTCTTTATCATGCTAGGATTAACAGGAAAAAGCTAAAAATTTCAGAATTGCACCGTGCAATGTGGAGATATTACTGTTTGTGCATTTACAATATTCATTGATTTTTGCCATTGAAAAACATGTTTTTCATATACCAGAAATGTTTGAAGCTACTGACTGAATGAAAGGAGCTGGCATCTCACTCTCTTTGAATCTTCTTTATCATGCTAGGATTAACAGGAAAAAGCTAAAAATTTCAGAATTGCACCGTGCAATGTGGAGATATTACTGTTTGTGCATTTACAATATTCATTGATTTTTGCCATTGAAAAACATGTTTTTCATATACCAGAAATGTTTGAAGCTACTGACTGAATGAAAGGAGCTGGCATCTCACTCTCTTTGAATCTTCTTTATCATGCTAGGATTAACAGGAAATAGCTAAAAATTTCAGAATTGCACCTTGCAATGTGGAGATATTACTGTTTGTGCATTTACAATATTCATTGATTTTTGCCATTGAAAAACATGTTTTTCATATACCAGAAATGTTTGAAGCTACTGACTGAATGAAAGGAGCTGGCATCTCACTCTCTTTGAATCTTCTTTATCATGCTAGGATTAACAGGAAAAAGCTAAAAATTTCAGAATTGCACCGTGCAATGTGGAGATATTACTGTTTGTGCATTTACAATATTCATTGATTTTTGCCATTGAAAAACATGTTTTTCATATACCAGAAATGTTTGAAGCTACTGACTGAATGAAAGGAGCTGGCATCTCACTCTCTTTGAATCTTCTTTATCATGCTAGGATTAACAGGAAAAAGCTAAAAATTTCAGAATTGCACCTTGCAATGTGGAGATATTACTGTTTGTGCATTTACAATATTCATTGATTTTTGCCATTGAAAAACATGTTTTTCATATACCAGAAATGTTTGAAGCTAATGACTGAATGAAAGGAGCTGGCATCTCACTCTCTTTGAATCTTCTTTATCATGCTAGGATTAACAGGAAAAAGCTAAAAATTTCAGAATTGCACCGTGCAATGTGGAGATATTACTGTTTGTGCATTTACAATATTCATTGATTTTTGCCATTGAAAAACATGTTTTTCATATACCAGAAATGTTTGAAGCTACTGACTGAATGAAAGGAGCTGGCATCTCACTCTCTTTGAATCTTCTTTATCATGCTAGGATTAGCAGGAAAAAGCAAAAAATTTCAGAATTGCACCTTGCAATGTGGAGATATTACTGTTTGTGCATTTACAATATTCATTGATTTTTGCCATTGAAAAACATGTTTTTCATATACCAGAAATGTTTGAAGCTACTGACTGAATGAAAGGAGCTGGCATCTCACTCTCTTTGAATCTTCTTTATCATGCTAGGATTAACAGGAAAAAGCAAAAAATTTCAGAATTGCACCGTGCAATGTGGAGATATTACTGTTTGTGCATTTACAATATTCATTGATTTTTGCCATTGAAAAACATGTTTTTCATATACCAGAAATGTTTGAAGCTACTGACTGAATGAAAGGAGCTGGCATCTCACTCTCTTTGAATCTTCTTTATCATGCTAGGATTAGCAGGAAAAAGCAAAAAATTTCAGAATTGCACCTTGCAATGTGGAGATATTACTGTTTGTGCATTTACAATATTCATTGATTTTTGCCATTGAAAAACATGTTTTTCATATACCAGAAATGTTTGAAGCTACTGACTGAATGAATGGAGCTGGCATCTCACTCTCTTTGAATCTTCTTTATCATGCTAGGATTAACAGGAAAAAGCTAAAAATTTCAGAATTGCACCGTGCAATGTGGAGATATTACTGTTTGTGCATTTACAATATTCATTGATTTTTGCCATTGAAAAACATGTTTTTCATATACCAGAAATGTTAGAAGCTACTGACTGAATGAAAGGAGCTGGCATCTCACTCTCTTTGAATCTTCTTTATCATGCTAGGATTAACAGGAAAAAGCTAAAAATTTCAGAATTGCACCGTGCAATGTGGAGATATTACTGTTTGTGCATTTACAATATTCATTGATTTTTGCCATTGAAAAACATGTTTTTCATATACCAGAAATGTTTGAAGCTACTGACTGAATGAAAGGAGCTGGCATCTCACTCTCTTTGAATCTTCTTTATCATGCTAGGATTAACAGGAAAAAGCTAAAAATTTCAGAATTGCACCTTGCAATGTGGAGATATTACTGTTTGTGCATTTACAATATTCATTGATTTTTGCCATTGAAAAACATGTTTTTCATATACCAGAAATGTTTGAAGCTACTGACTGAATGAAAGGAGCTGGCATCTCACTCTCTTTGAATCTTCTTTATCATGCTAGGATTAACAGGAAAAAGCTAAAAATTTCAGAATTGCACCGTGCAATGTGGAGATATTACTGTTTGTGCATTTACAATATTCATTGATTTTTGCCATTGAAAAACATGTTTTTCATATACCAGAAATGTTTGAAGCTACTGACTGAATGAAAGGAGCTGGCATCTCACTCTCTTTGAATCTTCTTTATCATGCTAGGATTAACAGGAAAAAGCTAAAAATTTCAGAATTGCACCTTGCAATGTGGAGATATTACTGTTTGTGCATTTACAATATTCATTGATTTTTGCCATTGAAAAACATGTTTTTCATATACCAGAAATGTTTGAAGCTAATGACTGAATGAAAGGAGCTGGCATCTCACTCTCTTTGAATCTTCTTTATCATGCTAGGATTAACAGGAAAAAGCTAAAAATTTCAGAATTGCACCGTGCAATGTGGAGATATTACTGTTTGTGCATTTACAATATTCATTGATTTTTGCCATTGAAAAACATGTTTTTCATATACCAGAAATGTTTGAAGCTACTGACTGAATGAAAGGAGCTGGCATCTCACTCTCTTTGAATCTTCTTTATCATGCTAGGATTAGCAGGAAAAAGCAAAAAATTTCAGAATTGCACCTTGCAATGTGGAGATATTACTGTTTGTGCATTTACAATATTCATTGATTTTTGCCATTGAAAAACATGTTTTTCATATACCAGAAATGTTTGAAGCTACTGACTGAATGAAAGGAGCTGGCATCTCACTCTCTTTGAATCTTCTTTATCATGCTAGGATTAACAGGAAAAAGCAAAAAATTTCAGAATTGCACCGTGCAATGTGGAGATATTACTGTTTGTGCATTTACAATATTCATTGATTTTTGCCATTGAAAAACATGTTTTTCATATACCAGAAATGTTTGAAGCTACTGACTGAATGAAAGTAGCTGGCATCTCACTCTCTTTGAATCTTCTTTATCATGCTAGGATTAACAGGAAAAAGCTAAAAATTTCAGAATTGCACCGTGCAATGTGGAGATATTACTGTTTGTGCATTTACAATATTCATTGATTTTTGCCATTGAAAAACATGTTTTTCATATACCAGAAATGTTTGAAGCTACTGACTGAATGAAAGGAGCTGGCATCTCACTCTCTTTGAATCTTCTTTATCATGCTAGGATTAGCAGGAAAAAGCAAAAAATTTCAGAATTGCACCTTGCAATGTGGAGATATTACTGTTTGTGCATTTACAATATTCATTGATTTTTGCCATTGAAAAACATGTTTTTCATATACCAGAAATGTTTGAAGCTACTGACTGAATGAAAGGAGCTGGCATCTCACTCTCTTTGAATCTTCTTTATCATGCTAGGATTAACAGGAAAAAGCAAAAAATTTCAGAATTGCACCGTGCAATGTGGAGATATTACTGTTTGTGCATTTACAATATTCATTGATTTTTGCCATTGAAAAACATGTTTTTCATATACCAGAAATGTTTGAAGCTACTGACTGAATGAAAGGAGCTGGCATCTCACTCTCTTTGAATCTTCTTTATCATGCTAGGATTAGCAGGAAAAAGCAAAAAATTTCGGAATTGCACCTTGCAATGTGGAGATATTACTGTTTGTGCATTTACAATATTCATTGATTTTTGCCATTGAAAAACATGTTTTTCATATACCAGAAATGTTTGAAGCTACTGACTGAATGAAAGGAGCTGGCATCTCACTCTCTTTGAATCTTCTTTATCATGCTAGGATTAACAGGAAAAAGCTAAAAATTTCAGAATTGCACCGTGCAATGTGGAGATATTACTGTTTGTGCATTTACAATATTCATTGATTTTTGCCATTGAAAAACATGTTTTTCATATACCAGAAATGTTTGAAGCTACTGACTGAATGAAAGGAGCTGGCATCTCACTCTCTTTGAATCTTCTTTATCATGCTAGGATTAGCAGGAAAAAGCAAAAAATTTCAGAATTGCACCTTGCAATGTGGAGATATTACTGTTTGTGCATTTACAATATTCATTGATTTTTGCCATTGAAAAACATGTTTTTCATATACCAGAAATGTTTGAAGCTACTGACTGAATGAAAGGAGCTGGCATCTCACTCTCTTTGAATCTTCTTTATCATGCTAGGATTAACAGGAAAAAGCAAAAAATTTCAGAATTGCACCTTGCAATGTGGAGATATTACTGTTTGTGCATTTACAATATTCATTGATTTTTGCCATTGAAAAACATGTTTTTCATATACCAGAAATGTTTGAAGCTAATGACTGAATGAAAGGAGCTGGCATCTCACTCTCTTTGAATCTTCTTTATCATGCTAGGATTAACAGGAAAAAGCTAAAAATTTCAGAATTGCACCGTGGAATGTGGAGATATTACTGTTTGTGCATTTACAATATTCATTGATTTTTGCCATTGAAAAACATGTTTTTCATATACCAGAAATGTTTGAAGCTACTGACTGAATGAAAGGAGCTGGCATCTCACTCTCTTTGAATCTTCTTTATCATGCTAGGATTAGCAGGAAAAAGCAAAAAATTTCAGAATTGCACCTTGCAATGTGGAGATATTACTGTTTGTGCATTTACAATATTCATTGATTTTTGCCATTGAAAAACATGTTTTTCATATACCAGAAATGTTTGAAGCTACTGACTGAATGAATGGAGCTGGCATCTCACTCTCTTTGAATCTTCTTTATCATGCTAGGATTAACAGGAAAAAGCTAAAAATTTCAGAATTGCACCGTGCAATGTGGAGATATTACTGTTTGTGCATTTACAATATTCATTGATTTTTGCCATTGAAAAACATGTTTTTCATATACCAGAAATGTTTGAAGCTACTGACTGAATGAAAGGAGCTGGCATCTCACTCTCTTTGAATCTTCTTTATCATGCTAGGATTAACAGGAAAAAGCTAAAAATTTCAGAATTGCACCGTGCAATGTGGAGATATTACTGTTTGTGCATTTACAATATTCATTGATTTTTGCCATTGAAAAACATGTTTTTCATATACCAGAAATGTTTGAAGCTACTGACTGAATGAAAGGAGCTGGCATCTCACTCTCTTTGAATCTTCTTTATCATGCTAGGATTAACAGGAAATAGCTAAAAATTTCAGAATTGCACCTTGCAATGTGGAGATATTACTGTTTGTGCATTTACAATATTCATTGATTTTTGCCATTGAAAAACATGTTTTTCATATACCAGAAATGTTTGAAGCTACTGACTGAATGAAAGGAGCTGGCATCTCACTCTCTTTGAATCTTCTTTATCATGCTAGGATTAACAGGAAAAAGCTAAAAATTTCAGAATTGCACCGTGCAATGTGGAGATATTACTGTTTGTGCATTTACAATATTCATTGATTTTTGCCATTGAAAAACATGTTTTTCATATACCAGAAATGTTTGAAGCTACTGACTGAATGAAAGGAGCTGGCATCTCACTCTCTTTGAATCTTCTTTATCATGCTAGGATTAACAGGAAAAAGCTAAAAATTTCAGAATTGCACCTTGCAATGTGGAGATATTACTGTTTGTGCATTTACAATATTCATTGATTTTTGCCATTGAAAAACATGTTTTTCATATACCAGAAATGTTTGAAGCTAATGACTGAATGAAAGGAGCTGGCATCTCACTCTCTTTGAATCTTCTTTATCATGCTAGGATTAACAGGAAAAAGCTAAAAATTTCAGAATTGCACCGTGCAATGTGGAGATATTACTGTTTGTGCATTTACAATATTCATTGATTTTTGCCATTGAAAAACATGTTTTTCATATACCAGAAATGTTTGAAGCTACTGACTGAATGAAAGGAGCTGGCATCTCACTCTCTTTGAATCTTCTTTATCATGCTAGGATTAGCAGGAAAAAGCAAAAAATTTCAGAATTGCACCTTGCAATGTGGAGATATTACTGTTTGTGCATTTACAATATTCATTGATTTTTGCCATTGAAAAACATGTTTTTCATATACCAGAAATGTTTGAAGCTACTGACTGAATGAAAGGAGCTGGCATCTCACTCTCTTTGAATCTTCTTTATCATGCTAGGATTAACAGGAAAAAGCAAAAAATTTCAGAATTGCACCGTGCAATGTGGAGATATTACTGTTTGTGCATTTACAATATTCATTGATTTTTGCCATTGAAAAACATGTTTTTCATATACCAGAAATGTTTGAAGCTACTGACTGAATGAAAGGAGCTGGCATCTCACTCTCTTTGAATCTTCTTTATCATGCTAGGATTAACAGGAAAAAGCTAAAAATTTCAGAATTGCACCGTGCAATGTGGAGATATTACTGTTTGTGCATTTACAATATTCATTGATTTTTGCCATTGAAAAACATGTTTTTCATATACCAGAAATGTTTGAAGCTACTGACTGAATGAAAGGAGCTGGCATCTCACTCTCTTTGAATCTTCTTTATCATGCTAGGATTAGCAGGAAAAAGCAAAAAATTTCAGAATTGCACCTTGCAATGTGGAGATATTACTGTTTGTGCATTTACAATATTCATTGATTTTTGCCATTGAAAAACATGTTTTTCATATACCAGAAATGTTTGAAGCTACTGACTGAATGAAAGGAGCTGGCATCTTACTCTCTTTGAATCTTCTTTATCATGCTAGGATTAACAGGAAAAAGCTAAAAATTTCAGAATTGCACCGTGCAATGTGGAGATATTACTGTTTGTGCATTTACAATATTCATTGATTTTTGCCATTGAAAAACATGTTTTTCATATACCAGAAATGTTTGAAGCTACTGACTGAATGAAAGGAGCTGGCATCTCACTCTCTTTGAATCTTCTTTATCATGCTAGGATTAGCAGGAAAAAGCAAAAAATTTCAGAATTGCACCTTGCAATGTGGAGATATTACTGTTTGTGCATTTACAATATTCATTGATTTTTGCCATTGAAAAACATGTTTTTCATATACCAGAAATGTTTGAAGCTACTGACTGAATGAAAGGAGCTGGCATCTCACTCTCTTTGAATCTTCTTTATCATGCTAGGATTAACAGGAAAAAGCAAAAAATTTCAGAATTGCACCTTGCAATGTGGAGATATTACTGTTTGTGCATTTACAATATTCATTGATTTTTGCCATTGAAAAACATGTTTTTCATATACCAGAAATGTTTGAAGCTACTGACTGAATGAAAGGAGCTGGCATCTCACTCTCTTTGAATCTTCTTTATCATGCTAGGATTAACAGGAAAAAGCTAAAAATTTCAGAATTGCACCGTGCAATGTGGAGATATTACTGTTTGTGCATTTACAATATTCATTGATTTTTGCCATTGAAAAACATGTTTTTCATATACCAGAAATGTTTGAAGCTACTGACTGAATGAAAGGAGCTGGCATCTCACTCTCTTTGAATCTTCTTTATCATGCTAGGATTAGCAGGAAAAAGCAAAAAATTTCAGAATTGCACCTTGCAATGTGGAGATATTACTGTTTGTGCATTTACAATATTCATTGATTTTTGCCATTGAAAAACATGTTTTTCATATACCAGAAATGTTTGAAGCTACTGACTGAATGAAAGGAGCTGGCATCTCACTCTCTTTGAATCTTCTTTATCATGCTAGGATTAACAGGAAAAAGCAAAAAATTTCAGAATTGCACCGTGCAATGTGGAGATATTACTGTTTGTGCATTTACAATATTCATTGATTTTTGCCATTGAAAAACATGTTTTTCATATACCAGAAATGTTTGAAGCTACTGACTGAATGAAAGGAGCTGGCATCTCACTCTCTTTGAATCTTCTTTATCATGCTAGGATTAGCAGGAAAAAGCAAAAAATTTCAGAATTGCACCTTGCAATGTGGAGATATTACTGTTTGTGCATTTACAATATTCATTGATTTTTGCCATTGAAAAACATGTTTTTCATATACCAGAAATGTTTGAAGCTACTGACTGAATGAATGGAGCTGGCATCTCACTCTCTTTGAATCTTCTTTATCATGCTAGGATTAACAGGAAAAAGCTAAAAATTTCAGAATTGCACCGTGCAATGTGGAGATATTACTGTTTGTGCATTTACAATATTCATTGATTTTTGCCATTGAAAAACATGTTTTTCATATACCAGAAATGTTAGAAGCTACTGACTGAATGAAAGGAGCTGGCATCTCACTCTCTTTGAATCTTCTTTATCATGCTAGGATTAACAGGAAAAAGCTAAAAATTTCAGAATTGCACCGTGCAATGTGGAGATATTACTGTTTGTGCATTTACAATATTCATTTTGCCATTGAAAAAACATGTTTTTTTCATATACCAAGAAAATGTTTGAAGCTACTGACTGAATGAAAGGAGCTGGCATCTCACTCTCTTTGAATCTTCTTTATCATGCTAGGATTAACAGGAAAAAGCTAAAAATTTCAGAATTGCACCTTGCAATGTGGAGATATTACTGTTTGTGCATTTACAATATTCATTGATTTTTGCCATTGAAAAACATGTTTTTCATATACCAGAAATGTTTGAAGCTACTGACTGAATGAAAGGAGCTGGCATCTCACTCTCTTTGAATCTTCTTTATCATGCTAGGATTAACAGGAAAAAGCTAAAAATTTCAGAATTGCACCGTGCAATGTGGAGATATTACTGTTTGTGCATTTACAATATTCATTGATTTTTGCCATTGAAAAACATGTTTTTCATATACCAGAAATGTTTGAAGCTACTGACTGAATGAAAGGAGCTGGCATCTCACTCTCTTTGAATCTTCTTTATCATGCTAGGATTAACAGGAAAAAGCTAAAAATTTCAGAATTGCACCTTGCAATGTGGAGATATTACTGTTTGTGCATTTACAATATTCATTGATTTTTGCCATTGAAAAACATGTTTTTCATATACCAGAAATGTTTGAAGCTAATGACTGAATGAAAGGAGCTGGCATCTCACTCTCTTTGAATCTTCTTTATCATGCTAGGATTAACAGGAAAAAGCTAAAAATTTCAGAATTGCACCGTGCAATGTGGAGATATTACTGTTTGTGCATTTACAATATTCATTGATTTTTGCCATTGAAAAACATGTTTTTCATATACCAGAAATGTTTGAAGCTACTGACTGAATGAAAGGAGCTGGCATCTCACTCTCTTTGAATCTTCTTTATCATGCTAGGATTAGCAGGAAAAAGCAAAAAATTTCAGAATTGCACCTTGCAATGTGGAGATATTACTGTTTGTGCATTTACAATATTCATTGATTTTTGCCATTGAAAAACATGTTTTTCATATACCAGAAATGTTTGAAGCTACTGACTGAATGAAAGGAGCTGGCATCTCACTCTCTTTGAATCTTCTTTATCATGCTAGGATTAACAGGAAAAAGCAAAAAATTTCAGAATTGCACCGTGCAATGTGGAGATATTACTGTTTGTGCATTTACAATATTCATTGATTTTTGCCATTGAAAAACATGTTTTTCATATACCAGAAATGTTTGAAGCTACTGACTGAATGAAAGTAGCTGGCATCTCACTCTCTTTGAATCTTCTTTATCATGCTAGGATTAACAGGAAAAAGCTAAAAATTTCAGAATTGCACCGTGCAATGTGGAGATATTACTGTTTGTGCATTTACAATATTCATTGATTTTTGCCATTGAAAAACATGTTTTTCATATACCAGAAATGTTTGAAGCTACTGACTGAATGAAAGGAGCTGGCATCTCACTCTCTTTGAATCTTCTTTATCATGCTAGGATTAGCAGGAAAAAGCAAAAAATTTCAGAATTGCACCTTGCAATGTGGAGATATTACTGTTTGTGCATTTACAATATTCATTGATTTTTGCCATTGAAAAACATGTTTTTCATATACCAGAAATGTTTGAAGCTACTGACTGAATGAAAGGAGCTGGCATCTCACTCTCTTTGAATCTTCTTTATCATGCTAGGATTAACAGGAAAAAGCAAAAAATTTCAGAATTGCACCGTGCAATGTGGAGATATTACTGTTTGTGCATTTACAATATTCATTGATTTTTGCCATTGAAAAACATGTTTTTCATATACCAGAAATGTTTGAAGCTACTGACTGAATGAAAGGAGCTGGCATCTCACTCTCTTTGAATCTTCTTTATCATGCTAGGATTAGCAGGAAAAAGCAAAAAATTTCGGAATTGCACCTTGCAATGTGGAGATATTACTGTTTGTGCATTTACAATATTCATTGATTTTTGCCATTGAAAAACATGTTTTTCATATACCAGAAATGTTTGAAGCTACTGACTGAATGAAAGGAGCTGGCATCTCACTCTCTTTGAATCTTCTTTATCATGCTAGGATTAACAGGAAAAAGCTAAAAATTTCAGAATTGCACCGTGCAATGTGGAGATATTACTGTTTGTGCATTTACAATATTCATTGATTTTTGCCATTGAAAAACATGTTTTTCATATACCAGAAATGTTTGAAGCTACTGACTGAATGAAAGGAGCTGGCATCTCACTCTCTTTGAATCTTCTTTATCATGCTAGGATTAGCAGGAAAAAGCAAAAAATTTCAGAATTGCACCTTGCAATGTGGAGATATTACTGTTTGTGCATTTACAATATTCATTGATTTTTGCCATTGAAAAACATGTTTTTCATATACCAGAAATGTTTGAAGCTACTGACTGAATGAAAGGAGCTGGCATCTCACTCTCTTTGAATCTTCTTTATCATGCTAGGATTAACAGGAAAAAGCAAAAAATTTCAGAATTGCACCTTGCAATGTGGAGATATTACTGTTTGTGCATTTACAATATTCATTGATTTTTGCCATTGAAAAACATGTTTTTCATATACCAGAAATGTTTGAAGCTAATGACTGAATGAAAGGAGCTGGCATCTCACTCTCTTTGAATCTTCTTTATCATGCTAGGATTAACAGGAAAAAGCTAAAAATTTCAGAATTGCACCGTGGAATGTGGAGATATTACTGTTTGTGCATTTACAATATTCATTGATTTTTGCCATTGAAAAACATGTTTTTCATATACCAGAAATGTTTGAAGCTACTGACTGAATGAAAGGAGCTGGCATCTCACTCTCTTTGAATCTTCTTTATCATGCTAGGATTAGCAGGAAAAAGCAAAAAATTTCAGAATTGCACCTTGCAATGTGGAGATATTACTGTTTGTGCATTTACAATATTCATTGATTTTTGCCATTGAAAAACATGTTTTTCATATACCAGAAATGTTTGAAGCTACTGACTGAATGAATGGAGCTGGCATCTCACTCTCTTTGAATCTTCTTTATCATGCTAGGATTAACAGGAAAAAGCTAAAAATTTCAGAATTGCACCGTGCAATGTGGAGATATTACTGTTTGTGCATTTACAATATTCATTGATTTTTGCCATTGAAAAACATGTTTTTCATATACCAGAAATGTTTGAAGCTACTGACTGAATGAAAGGAGCTGGCATCTCACTCTCTTTGAATCTTCTTTATCATGCTAGGATTAACAGGAAAAAGCTAAAAATTTCAGAATTGCACCGTGCAATGTGGAGATATTACTGTTTGTGCATTTACAATATTCATTGATTTTTGCCATTGAAAAACATGTTTTTCATATACCAGAAATGTTTGAAGCTACTGACTGAATGAAAGGAGCTGGCATCTCACTCTCTTTGAATCTTCTTTATCATGCTAGGATTAACAGGAAATAGCTAAAAATTTCAGAATTGCACCTTGCAATGTGGAGATATTACTGTTTGTGCATTTACAATATTCATTGATTTTTGCCATTGAAAAACATGTTTTTCATATACCAGAAATGTTTGAAGCTACTGACTGAATGAAAGGAGCTGGCATCTCACTCTCTTTGAATCTTCTTTATCATGCTAGGATTAACAGGAAAAAGCTAAAAATTTCAGAATTGCACCGTGCAATGTGGAGATATTACTGTTTGTGCATTTACAATATTCATTGATTTTTGCCATTGAAAAACATGTTTTTCATATACCAGAAATGTTTGAAGCTACTGACTGAATGAAAGGAGCTGGCATCTCACTCTCTTTGAATCTTCTTTATCATGCTAGGATTAACAGGAAAAAGCTAAAAATTTCAGAATTGCACCTTGCAATGTGGAGATATTACTGTTTGTGCATTTACAATATTCATTGATTTTTGCCATTGAAAAACATGTTTTTCATATACCAGAAATGTTTGAAGCTAATGACTGAATGAAAGGAGCTGGCATCTCACTCTCTTTGAATCTTCTTTATCATGCTAGGATTAACAGGAAAAAGCTAAAAATTTCAGAATTGCACCGTGCAATGTGGAGATATTACTGTTTGTGCATTTACAATATTCATTGATTTTTGCCATTGAAAAACATGTTTTTCATATACCAGAAATGTTTGAAGCTACTGACTGAATGAAAGGAGCTGGCATCTCACTCTCTTTGAATCTTCTTTATCATGCTAGGATTAGCAGGAAAAAGCAAAAAATTTCAGAATTGCACCTTGCAATGTGGAGATATTACTGTTTGTGCATTTACAATATTCATTGATTTTTGCCATTGAAAAACATGTTTTTCATATACCAGAAATGTTTGAAGCTACTGACTGAATGAAAGGAGCTGGCATCTCACTCTCTTTGAATCTTCTTTATCATGCTAGGATTAACAGGAAAAAGCAAAAAATTTCAGAATTGCACCGTGCAATGTGGAGATATTACTGTTTGTGCATTTACAATATTCATTGATTTTTGCCATTGAAAAACATGTTTTTCATATACCAGAAATGTTTGAAGCTACTGACTGAATGAAAGGAGCTGGCATCTCACTCTCTTTGAATCTTCTTTATCATGCTAGGATTAACAGGAAAAAGCTAAAAATTTCAGAATTGCACCGTGCAATGTGGAGATATTACTGTTTGTGCATTTACAATATTCATTGATTTTTGCCATTGAAAAACATGTTTTTCATATACCAGAAATGTTTGAAGCTACTGACTGAATGAAAGGAGCTGGCATCTCACTCTCTTTGAATCTTCTTTATCATGCTAGGATTAGCAGGAAAAAGCAAAAAATTTCAGAATTGCACCTTGCAATGTGGAGATATTACTGTTTGTGCATTTACAATATTCATTGATTTTTGCCATTGAAAAACATGTTTTTCATATACCAGAAATGTTTGAAGCTACTGACTGAATGAAAGGAGCTGGCATCTTACTCTCTTTGAATCTTCTTTATCATGCTAGGATTAACAGGAAAAAGCTAAAAATTTCAGAATTGCACCGTGCAATGTGGAGATATTACTGTTTGTGCATTTACAATATTCATTGATTTTTGCCATTGAAAAACATGTTTTTCATATACCAGAAATGTTTGAAGCTACTGACTGAATGAAAGGAGCTGGCATCTCACTCTCTTTGAATCTTCTTTATCATGCTAGGATTAGCAGGAAAAAGCAAAAAATTTCAGAATTGCACCTTGCAATGTGGAGATATTACTGTTTGTGCATTTACAATATTCATTGATTTTTGCCATTGAAAAACATGTTTTTCATATACCAGAAATGTTTGAAGCTACTGACTGAATGAAAGGAGCTGGCATCTCACTCTCTTTGAATCTTCTTTATCATGCTAGGATTAACAGGAAAAAGCAAAAAATTTCAGAATTGCACCTTGCAATGTGGAGATATTACTGTTTGTGCATTTACAATATTCATTGATTTTTGCCATTGAAAAACATGTTTTTCATATACCAGAAATGTTTGAAGCTACTGACTGAATGAAAGGAGCTGGCATCTCACTCTCTTTGAATCTTCTTTATCATGCTAGGATTAACAGGAAAAAGCTAAAAATTTCAGAATTGCACCTTGCAATGTGGAGATATTACTGTTTGTGCATTTACAATATTCATTGATTTTTGCCATTGAAAAACATGTTTTTCATATACCAGAAATGTTTGAAGCTAATGACTGAATGAAAGGAGCTGGCATCTCACTCTCTTTGAATCTTCTTTATCATGCTAGGATTAACAGGAAAAAGCTAAAAATTTCAGAATTGCACCGTGCAATGTGGAGATATTACTGTTTGTGCATTTACAATATTCATTGATTTTTGCCATTGAAAAACATGTTTTTCATATACCAGAAATGTTTGAAGCTACTGACTGAATGAAAGGAGCTGGCATCTCACTCTCTTTGAATCTTCTTTATCATGCTAGGATTAGCAGGAAAAAGCAAAAAATTTCAGAATTGCACCTTGCAATGTGGAGATATTACTGTTTGTGCATTTACAATATTCATTGATTTTTGCCATTGAAAAACATGTTTTTCATATACCAGAAATGTTTGAAGCTACTGACTGAATGAAAGGAGCTGGCATCTCACTCTCTTTGAATCTTCTTTATCATGCTAGGATTAACAGGAAAAAGCTAAAAATTTCAGAATTGCACCGTGCAATGTGGAGATATTACTGTTTGTGCATTTACAATATTCATTGATTTTTGCCATTGAAAAACATGTTTTTCATATACCAGAAATGTTTGAAGCTACTGACTGAATGAAAGGAGCTGGCATCTCACTCTCTTTGAATCTTCTTTATCATGCTAGGATTAGCAGGAAAAAGCAAAAAATTTCAGAATTGCACCTTGCAATGTGGAGATATTACTGTTTGTGCATTTACAATATTCATTGATTTTTGCCATTGAAAAACATGTTTTTCATATACCAGAAATGTTTGAAGCTACTGACTGAATGAAAGGAGCTGGCATCTTACTCTCTTTGAATCTTCTTTATCATGCTAGGATTAACAGGAAAAAGCTAAAAATTTCAGAATTGCACCGTGCAATGTGGAGATATTACTGTTTGTGCATTTACAATATTCATTGATTTTTGCCATTGAAAAACATGTTTTTCATATACCAGAAATGTTTGAAGCTACTGACTGAATGAAAGGAGCTGGCATCTCACTCTCTTTGAATCTTCTTTATCATGCTAGGATTAGCAGGAAAAAGCAAAAAATTTCAGAATTGCACCTTGCAATGTGGAGATATTACTGTTTGTGCATTTACAATATTCATTGATTTTTGCCATTGAAAAACATGTTTTTCATATACCAGAAATGTTTGAAGCTACTGACTGAATGAAAGGAGCTGGCATCTCACTCTCTTTGAATCTTCTTTATCATGCTAGGATTAACAGGAAAAAGCAAAAAATTTCAGAATTGCACCTTGCAATGTGGAGATATTACTGTTTGTGCATTTACAATATTCATTGATTTTTGCCATTGAAAAACATGTTTTTCATATACCAGAAATGTTTGAAGCTACTGACTGAATGAAAGGAGCTGGCATCTCACTCTCTTTGAATCTTCTTTATCATGCTAGGATTAACAGGAAAAAGCTAAAAATTTCAGAATTGCACCGTGCAATGTGGAGATATTACTGTTTGTGCATTTACAATATTCATTGACTTTTGCCATTGAAAAACATGTTTTTCATATACCAGAAATGTTTGAAGCTACTGACTGAATGAAAGGAGCTGGCATCTCACTCTCTTTGAATCTTCTTTATCATGCTAGGATTAACAGGAAAAAGCAAAAAATTTCAGAATTGCACCTTGCAATGTGGAGATATTACTGTTTGTGCATTTACAATATTCATTGATTTTTGCCATTGAAAAACATGTTTTTCATATACCAGAAATGTTTGAAGCTACTGACTGAATGAAAGGAGCTGGCATCTCACTCTCTTTGAATCTTCTTTATCATGCTAGGATTAACAGGAAAAAGCTAAAAATTTCAGAATTGCACCGTGCAATGTGGAGATATTACTGTTTGTGCATTTACAATATTCATTGATTTTTGCCATTGAAAAACATGTTTTTCATATACCAGAAATGTTTGAAGCTACTGACTGAATGAAAGGAGCTGGCATCTCACTCTCTTTGAATCT
Source organism: Phyllobates terribilis (assembly GCF_046119375.1). NCBI lineage: Eukaryota > Metazoa > Chordata > Amphibia > Anura > Dendrobatidae > Phyllobates > Phyllobates terribilis. The sequence continues at coordinate 33,814 of NW_027369989.1, forward strand.
TCTTTATCATGCTAGGATTAACAGGAAAAAGCTAAAAATTTCAGAATTGCACCTTGCAATGTGGAGATATTACTGTTTGTGCATTTACAATATTCATTGATTTTTGCCATTGAAAAACATGTTTTTCATATACCAGAAATGTTTGAAGCTACTGACTGAATGAAAGGAGCTGGCATCTCACTCTCTTTGAATCTTCTTTATCATGCTAGGATTAACAGGAAAAAGCTAAAAATTTCAGAATTGCACCGTGCAATGTGGAGATATTACTGTTTGTGCATTTACAATATTCATTGATTTTTGCCATTGAAAAACATGTTTTTCATATACCAGAAATGTTTGAAGCTACTGACTGAATGAAAGGAGCTGGCATCTCACTCTCTTTGAATCTTCTTTATCATGCTAGGATTAACAGGAAAAAGCTAAAAATTTCAGAATTGCACCTTGCAATGTGGAGATATTACTGTTTGTGCATTTACAATATTCATTGATTTTTGCCATTGAAAAACATGTTTTTCATATACCAGAAATGTTTGAAGCTAATGACTGAATGAAAGGAGCTGGCATCTCACTCTCTTTGAATCTTCTTTATCATGCTAGGATTAACAGGAAAAAGCTAAAAATTTCAGAATTGCACAGTGCAATGTGGAGATATTACTGTTTGTGCATTTACAATATTCATTGATTTTTGCCATTGAAAAACATGTTTTTCATATACCAGAAATGTTTGAAGCTACTGACTGAATGAAAGGAGCTGGCATCTCACTCTCTTTGAATCTTCTTTATCATGCTAGGATTAGCAGGAAAAAGCAAAAAATTTCAGAATTGCACCTTGCAATGTGGAGATATTACTGTTTGTGCATTTACAATATTCATTGATTTTTGCCATTGAAAAACATGTTTTTCATATACCAGAAATGTTTGAAGCTACTGACTGAATGAAAGGAGCTGGCATCTCACTCTCTTTGAATCTTCTTTATCATGCTAGGATTAACAGGAAAAAGCAAAAAATTTCAGAATTGCACCGTGCAATGTGGAGATATTACTGTTTGTGCATTTACAATATTCATTGATTTTTGCCATTGAAAAACATGTTTTTCATATACCAGAAATGTTTGAAGCTACTGACTGAATGAAAGGAGCTGGCATCTCACTCTCTTTGAATCTTCTTTATCATGCTAGGATTAACAGGAAAAAGCTAAAAATTTCAGAATTGCACCGTGCAATGTGGAGATATTACTGTTTGTGCATTTACAATATTCATTGATTTTTGCCATTGAAAAACATGTTTTTCATATACCAGAAATGTTTGAAGCTACTGACTGAATGAAAGGAGCTGGCATCTCACTCTCTTTGAATCTTCTTTATCATGCTAGGATTAGCAGGAAAAAGCAAAAAATTTCAGAATTGCACCTTGCAATGTGGAGATATTACTGTTTGTGCATTTACAATATTCATTGATTTTTGCCATTGAAAAACATGTTTTTCATATACCAGAAATGTTTGAAGCTACTGACTGAATGAAAGGAGCTGGCATCTCACTCTCTTTGAATCTTCTTTATCATGCTAGGATTAACAGGAAAAAGCTAAAAATTTCAGAATTGCACCGTGCAATGTGGAGATATTACTGTTTGTGCATTTACAATATTCATTGATTTTTGCCATTGAAAAACATGTTTTTCATATACCAGAAATGTTTGAAGCTACTGACTGAATGAAAGGAGCTGGCATCTCACTCTCTTTGAATCTTCTTTATCATGCTAGGATTAGCAGGAAAAAGCAAAAAATTTCAGAATTGCACCTTGCAATGTGGAGATATTACTGTTTGTGCATTTACAATATTCATTGATTTTTGCCATTGAAAAACATGTTTTTCATATACCAGAAATGTTTGAAGCTACTGACTGAATGAAAGGAGCTGGCATCTCACTCTCTTTGAATCTTCTTTATCATGCTAGGATTAACAGGAAAAAGCAAAAAATTTCAGAATTGCACCTTGCAATGTGGAGATATTACTGTTTGTGCATTTACAATATTCATTGATTTTTGCCATTGAAAAACATGTTTTTCATATACCAGAAATGTTTGAAGCTACTGACTGAATGAAAGGAGCTGGCATCTCACTCTCTTTGAATCTTCTTTATCATGCTAGGATTAACAGGAAAAAGCTAAAAATTTCAGAATTGCACCGTGCAATGTGGAGATATTACTGTTTGTGCATTTACAATATTCATTGATTTTTGCCATTGAAAAACATGTTTTCATATACCAGAAATGTTTGAAGCTACTGACTGAATGAAAGGAGCTGGCATCTCACTCTCTTTGAATCTTCTTTATCATGCTAGGATTAGCAGGAAAAAGCAAAAAATTTCAGAATTGCACCTTGCAATGTGGAGATATTACTGTTTGTGCATTTACAATATTCATTGATTTTTGCCATTGAAAAACATGTTTTTCATATACCAGAAATGTTTGAAGCTACTGACTGAATGAAAGGAGCTGGCATCTCACTCTCTTTGAATCTTCTTTATCATGCTAGGATTAACAGGAAAAAGCAAAAAATTTCAGAATTGCACCTTGCAATGTGGAGATATTACTGTTTGTGCATTTACAATATTCATTGATTTTTGCCATTGAAAAACATGTTTTTCATATACCAGAAATGTTTGAAGCTACTGACTGAATGAAAGGAGCTGGCATCTCACTCTCTTTGAATCTTCTTTATCATGCTAGGATTAACAGGAAAAAGCTAAAAATTTCAGAATTGCACCGTGCAATGTGGAGATATTACTGTTTGTGCATTTACAATATTCATTGATTTTTGCCATTGAAAAACATGTTTTTCATATACCAGAAATGTTTGAAGCTAATGACTGAATGAAAGGAGCTGGCATCTCACTCTCTTTGAATCTTCTTTATCATGCTAGGATTAACAGGAAAAAGCTAAAAATTTCAGAATTGCACCGTGCAATGTGGAGATATTACTGTTTGTGCATTTACAATATTCATTGATTTTTGCCATTGAAAAACATGTTTTTCATATACCAGAAATGTTTGAAGCTACTGACTGAATGAAAGGAGCTGGCATCTCACTCTCTTTGAATCTTCTTTATCATGCTAGGATTAACAGGAAAAAGCTAAAAATTTCAGAATTGCACCGTGCAATGTGGAGATATTACTGTTTGTGCATTTACAATATTCATTGATTTTTGCCATTGAAAAACATGTTTTTCATATACCAGAAATGTTTGAAGCTAATGACTGAATGAAAGGAGCTGGCATCTCACTCTCTTTGAATCTTCTTTATCATGCTAGGATTAACAGGAAAAAGCTAAAAATTTCAGAATTGCACCGTGCAATGTGGAGATATTACTGTTTGTGCATTTACAATATTCATTGATTTTTGCCATTGAAAAACATGTTTTTCATATACCAGAAATGTTTGAAGCTACTGACTGAATGAAAGGAGCTGGCATCTCACTCTCTTTGAATCTTCTTTATCATGCTAGGATTAACAGGAAAAAGCAAAAAATTTCAGAATTGCACCTTGCAATGTGGAGATATTACTGTTTGTGCATTTACAATATTCATTGATTTTTGCCATTGAAAAACATGTTTTTCATATACCAGAAATGTTTGAAGCTACTGACTGAATGAAAGGAGCTGGCATCTCACTCTCTTTGAATCTTCTTTATCATGCTAGGATTAACAGGAAAAAGCAAAAAATTTCAGAATTGCACCTTGCAATGTGGAGATATTACTGTTTGTGCATTTACAATATTCATTGATTTTTGCCTTTGAAAAACATGTTTTTCATATACCAGAAATGTTTGAAGCTACTGACTGAATGAAAGGAGCTGGCATCTCACTCTCTTTGAATCTTCTTTATCATGCTAGGATTAACAGGAAAAAGCTAAAAATTTCAGAATTGCACCTTGCAATGTGGAGATATTACTGTTTGTGCATTTACAATATTCATTGATTTTTGCCATTGAAAAACATGTTTTTCATATACCAGAAATGTTTGAAGCTACTGACTGAATGAAAGGAGCTGGCATCTCACTCTCTTTGAATCTTCTTTATCATGCTAGGATTAGCAGGAAAAAGCAAAAAATTTCAGAATTGCACCTTGCAATGTGGAGATATTACTGTTTGTGCATTTACAATATTCATTGATTTTTGCCATTGAAAAACATGTTTTTCATATACCAGAAATGTTTGAAGCTACTGACTGAATGAAAGGAGCTGGCATCTCACTCTCTTTGAATCTTCTTTATCATGCTAGGATTAACAGGAAAAAGCTAAAAATTTCAGAATTGCACCGTGCAATGTGGAGATATTACTGTTTGTGCATTTACAATATTCATTGATTTTTGCCATTGAAAAACATGTTTTTCATATACCAGAAATGTTTGAAGCTACTGACTGAATGAAAGGAGCTGGCATCTCACTCTCTTTGAATCTTCTTTATCATGCTAGGATTAGCAGGAAAAAGCAAAAAATTTCAGAATTGCACCTTGCAATGTGGAGATATTACTGTTTGTGCATTTACAATATTCATTGATTTTTGCCATTGAAAAACATGTTTTTCATATACCAGAAATGTTTGAAGCTACTGACTGAATGAAAGGAGCTGGCATCTCACTCTCTTTGAATCTTCTTTATCATGCTAGGATTAACAGGAAAAAGCAAAAAATTTCAGAATTGCACCTTGCAATGTGGAGATATTACTGTTTGTGCATTTACAATATTCATTGATTTTTGCCATTGAAAAACATGTTTTTCATATACCAGAAATGTTTGAAGCTACTGACTGAATGAAAGGAGCTGGCATCTCACTCTCTTTGAATCTTCTTTATCATGCTAGGATTAACAGGAAAAAGCTAAAAATTTCAGAATTGCACCGTGCAATGTGGAGATATTACTGTTTGTGCATTTACAATATTCATTGATTTTTGCCATTGAAAAACATGTTTTTCATATACCAGAAATGTTTGAAGCTACTGACTGAATGAAAGGAGCTGGCATCTCACTCTCTTTGAATCTTCTTTATCATGCTAGGATTAGCAGGAAAAAGCAAAAAATTTCAGAATTGCACCTTGCAATGTGGAGATATTACTGTTTGTGC